>NW_025335972.1:3394717-3626637 GCF_004798865.1 Varanus komodoensis
AGGAGCACAAGGTCTCTAACATCCACCAGCTCCGTGATGTCGTCATGTAGGACTCCAGTGGCAACCTGTGAAGCTCTGGTGAACTCCATGCCCAAGAGGGTTAAGGCAGTGCTGGAGAATAATGGTGGCCACACAAAATATTGACACTTTGGGCCCAATTTGGACAGTTTCACTTAGGGGTGTACTCACTTTTGTTGCCAGTGGTTTAGACATTAATGGCTGTGTGCTGAATTATTTTGAGGGGACAGCAAATTTACACTGTTACACAAGCTGTATACTCACTACTTTTTACTGAGGCAAAGTGTCATTTCTTCAGGGTTGTCACATGAAAAGATATAATAAAATATTTACAAAACGTGAGGGGTGTACTCACTTCTGTGATATACTGTAATTAATGCATGTGTCACCTAAAAATCAAAAAATGCTCCATGCAGTAGACTTGAACACCGGTCTTCTGTCATGTGTTAACTGTGTTCTGGAGCACTGCCTTGTGTCCTGTGGTGCTCGAATGTAGAGGGAGGCCTCACGGGCTGAGCCTGTAGGTTACTTAAGTGAAATGCACTACCAGGAGCCTGGCTCTAGCATCCAGTGCAACAGGCTGCAAAGGGCCTGTGTCTTGTGGCACTGCCCTACACAGTTTGTGCCTGAATAAGCATCGCACAAGGCCATCTGTGTGGGTACCTCAGGATCGGTTGGAATCCTCCTGGTGGATGCCCACTGGGCCAGAAGGATCATGTGACTGGATTCGCACCCTTCCACTGCTCCCAAACACAGTTGCGAATTCACAGAGTTTGCATAGCCACATGGAATAGTACCACAGGGAGTCATTTGTGAGGGTGTGTATCCTTTCGAAATCCAGTCTGGTAGGCCATCTATAGGTTGTAGCACAGCAAGTTCCATGATCCAGACTGGAAGTCCTGGGAGATGACTTCATTTAGTGAAGTTACCACCATGCTGCTTGTGGGCACTGGCATGTCCCCTCTGGTTTCCTGCCCCTCCCAATTTTAATTTTCTTTAAATATTTTTTGCAATTAAAATGTTATTTTTTTTAACTGAGATGAAGGCATTCTGCAAAGCAAAGTGTTACCATCCCCAGTACCAACATCATTTGGGTTCAAAAGAATATCTTTGTGTGTTGGAATTCAAAACTTCCCCCGCCTCATACTTTAGAGCAGGAGTCCTCAAACTTGTTCAGCAGGGGGCCAGTTGAAAGCTGCTGGTGCTGGGCGTGGGCCAGGAAGGTGGTGCCGACGGTGCGCGCAGGCCGGGGTGGGGGCAGGGTCGGTGCAAGGCGGGTGCACGAGGCAGCGGCTTGCTTGAAGATTGTTTTCTCTGAGCAAGCAAACCACTGCCTCCCCACGTGCGGGGCGAGATGGGCGGCAGTAGGTGCAGCAGGTCCAAATGGGCATGGCGGGATCCGGCCCCTTGGGCAAGTCTCTTTAAAAGAGTCTGCCTTCAGCTTGTGCATGTTGTGATTAGGCATCTGCACCAAGGCATCCTTTTGGAGAAGGCCTATGGCAGCTCCAAAATTCCAGATTTGCCCAACTGACCCCAAAAGGTTGAGGACTCCTGGTTTACAGGACAATCTAGGATAGGAGTGTGTCCTGAGTTCCTCTGAATATTAGGCAAAGGATTGTTTGTAATGACATGTTCTGACAGGGAAAAGGATTCTGAGCTGAACCAGAAGCGCCCTCAGTACATCAAGGCCAAGGAAAATACATCTCACAAGATCAAGAAACTGGAAGCTGCCAAAAAGTCCCTGCAGAATGCCCAGAAGCAGTACAAAAAGCGCAAAGGTGACATGGATGAGCTGGAGAAGGAGATGCTGTCTGTGGAGAAGGCCCGGCAAGAGTTTGAGGAACGCATGGAAGAAGAGAGCCAGAGCCAGGGCCGGGACCTCACACTGGAGGAGAACCAGGTGCGTTCAAAGCACTGGAACTGACCAAGATGGCCAGAAGCATTGCTAGGGGTTTGGGCTTCTTTGTGTGACCCAGTCGGGTGGAAGTCTGGACTCGGCCTATTGAGCAACATGCCAGGGCTCTTCAAAGCCTTTCCCAGCCATAATACCTGAAATTCCCTCAAGTTAGTTTGTTTTTACAACTTACATTCACTCAGGCATCTCAAACGTGATACAGAAATCAAACAAACCCCAACAGTGAAGCAGGGTATGAGAGCTTCTGAGCCATCTCCAGCCTACTTCCTCACTCTGCAAAATGCTCTCTTTGAATGGGTGGAAAATCCCATCCAGCAAAAATCGCCAAAGACTGAGGTTGGGGAGGCAAAGATCACTTGTGCTACTTTTCCCACTCCTGGCAGCTTCAGCCTGGCAGGCCAGAGGAATACTGAAAAACTTTGCTTGGAGCCTCCAAGCACTGAGGGTACAGTCAAAAGGACCAGGCCATAGCATCAATCCTGCCCCCCTCAAACTAAATTGGTCTCCAAAGCCTGCCTGAAAGTAGACAATGCAAGGGACAAGCACGCCTCTTGGTGGCTGTCCCACCAAAAGCATGCCATCCCTGATCCCTGGTGATCATCCATCTGTACGCAGCAAAGTAGGGAGAAGGGCCCTGGAAATACAGCAGAGGTCTGAGCTGGGTTTATAAATGGAGACGCAGTTTCTCTTTGTGGTTTTTGAACCTGCAAATTAATTCTCCGTCAACTGGGAGGGAGAAGTTGTTTGTGAACCACCTTAGGTGGTTCTAGTAGTGCAGCAAAGGGCATTTCTTGACATTGTTCTTCAGTGTGGACTAAGTAGGAAGTATTGACCTTCATTAAACTGCCCCTGCCATCACGTTTCATGACCCAAAGTAAATATCTGTGCAGGGGCTGCCTCTCCTAGCCAAGGAACTTCGAATTAGAGCATGGCATCTTGGCCCTTACTGGTACCCCCTCCCCAAGGCCATGCTTCTTTCTCCAGAGCACTGATAGTTGAATAGTTTCCTGGGTCCTTTGCATTTTCTCCCGTCTATTAAAGGGTTGATCTAAAAAAACAAAACAAAAAAACTTGCTACTAGCAGTAAGCACTTTATGCTAAAGTTGTCTGGCACATTTTTGCCTTTGACCCTGCTCTCCTCTCCACTGGAACACATGTCCCTAAGAGCCAGGCCTGTAGTCAAAAGGTGGGCTAAAGAGTGCTGCCCTCCTAATTGTTTTCAGTCCCCTAAAATTGCTTCCCAACAAATATTTGGAAAAATAATTAAAAATGTGCCCTTACGCTTACAGACTAGATGATCTGCCCTGCCGTGTTTTTGGTGGCCACGTCAGAGTTTCTTGGCTGGCTGTTATCCTGCCAAGAGCTTCTCTGAAATGGAATGTGGCCCTTTGGCTGAAAGCAGTTCAGTGTTTTGCACTACATGGTGATTCCTCGGGAGGAACTCCAGTATGCCAGCAAAACTGATCATAACTAGAATTAAATCAGTTTCTTCCCTTCTCTCCCACCATCTCTTGTCAAACAGGTGAAGAAATATCACAGACTGAAGGAGGAGGCCAGCAAGCGAGCAGCCACCCTGGCCCAAGAGCTAGAGAAATTCAACCGTGACCAGAAGGCAGATCAGGACCGGCTGGATCTGGAGGAAAGGAAGAAAGTAGAAACTGAGGTGGATATTTCTGAGTGCTTTTGTGGGCTCCCTCCATTCATCTTCCAGGGCTCTCTGCTCATGTTCCCTGTACCTAGGGTTGGGTGTACTCCATGCTTTCAGAAGGAAAATCTGCACCCAGGAGATCCAAATTCTGTGCCAGGAATTAACCCATGACATATGTTATGCAAATGGAGTGAATGGATAGTTCCTTTTATTTTGTATAGCAAAAATCTGTCAAGGGAACTTAGAGGATAATATTTCATCCCTGCATGAAATAGGTGGGATCTAGAGGCCTTCCCTCTGTCTGTCCTCAGGGCCTACCTTAAACATCCAAATTGCACTAGAGGACCCACTGTGGAAAAACAAAGTGCCTCTTGTGTAGTGTTTGCTGCCTTCTCTCCCTCTGTTCTCTGTCATGTCTTTCTCATTCTCCCAAAGACAACTTTCATGTGACCTGCCTTCAGTGGGTCCACCCCTCCCCCTTTCAATATGACCCACTTTCAGTAAGGACTGTGGCGAACCAGCGGGGGAACTCTGGATTAAGTGACCTTCTTGGCTCCTCTCCTGTCCTGCCAGTGTTGCTTTGGTAGCATGTCCTTCTTGTGGAAGTTTCATGCCTCATGCTTGCCTTTACTTGAGGCACTCCTTGACTGTGAACTAAGCTGTCTAGAGTTGCTCAGGGGTTTCTTATTGGCCCTTTTCTCTAGGCCAAGATAAAGCAGAAATTACGAGAGATTGAGGAGAACCAGAAGCGTATCGAAAAGCTGGAGGAGTACATCGCCACGAGCAAGTAGGGGCCAAGGCAGTGCACTGTCATCATGATACTGGGGAGCAGGGAGTGCCTGGAGCAGAGTGCAAGGAAGGCAGCAGCTTGGGTTTGGGGTTGTGTAGAGGGGCCACCCTAAGAGAAACCCTGGTAGTTTCCATTCAGTGCTGTCAGACCCTCTGGCTCAATGTGCTAAGGGCAGGGTTAAGACACCTGTTCCCCTCCAGTATATTGGGTTGCATCTCCCAGAATCCCAGTGATTGGCCATGTTGGGCCTAATGTGGGCTGCAGTCCAAAATGTCGGGGGGTGGGGGTGCCAGGTTGCTCCTGGGCCATCTTTACACTCCTTCCTCAGGCAATCCTTGGAAGAGCAAAAGAAGCTGGAAGGGGAGCTGACAGAGGAGGTGGAGCTGGCAAAGCGCCGGATTGACGAGATCAACAAGGAGCTGAACCAGGTGATGGAGCAGCTGGGGGATGCCCGCATCGACCGGCAGGAGAACAGCCGACAGCAGCGCAAGGCTGAGATCATGGAAAGCATCAAGCGGCTCTACCCCGGATCTGTGGTAGGTGGTGCTGCAGTATAAACACAGATCACCTGAGCTAGGCCCAGGCCACATGTGGCGGAGCAAAGGTGAGGTTGGGCCAGAGTAGCCCTCTGTGCCTCAGTCTTCTGCCTTTCTTCCTGCAGTATGGGCGTCTGATTGATCTCTGCCAGCCCACCCAAAAGAAATACCAGATTGCTGTCACCAAAGTGCTGGGCAAGAACATGGATGCTATCATTGTCGACTCGGAGAAGACAGGCCGGGACTGCATCCAATACATCAAGGAGCAGCGGGGAGAGCCTGAGACCTTCCTACCACTTGACTACCTTGAGGTGAGGGTTAGGTGGGCAGGGCAAGGTGGAATTGCTGCTCAGCCACAAAGCTCCGTGGGTGGCTGTGCGCATCTTACGTATCTCTCAGCACAGCCTGCTGTGCCAGGTGGCTGTGAGTCTGATGTGCAGTACTCCCATTCATGATGCCTGAGCTCCTTGAAGGAAAGATAGGCAATGCTGTGGTGGGAGTAGGCAAGGCTAAGCACAAGGTTTATCCTTTTCCTTTCCTGTAAAGTGGTCTCTGTCTCCTTCCTTCCTTCCTTGTGCCTCTGTTGGGAACTCGGGGTGCCCAAATGACTCCACAGGTAGCCCTCTCTCAAATCATGCACATGTGGAAGCTCCATCCAACCCTCCTGTGTGACTGAATTCTGTGTTATTGCCAGGCACCCATCCCACTTTCTGACTAAGTACTTTGGCAATAAGGTAGACCCCTATCCTGGGGAAGGGGAAGGAAAATGACTGCAAGCAATTTTGTCCAAGTTCACAAATTAGAGAAAACTTACAGAGACAAAGCAGGTGGGCATAAACTTGTCATTTCGTCTGTTCCCCATCTCAGGTGAAGCCCACTGATGAAAAACTCCGGGAGCTGAAGGGAGCCAAGCTGGTGATTGATGTGATTCGCTACGAGCCTCCTCACATTAAGAAGGCCCTGCAGTACGCCTGTGGGAACGCCCTTGTGTGCGACAACGTGGAGGATGCGCGCCGCATCGCCTTTGGAGGACACCAGCGCCACAAGGTTAAAGGAGGCCATTCAGCCCATCACCCTGCGTGGCAGCCTTCTCCAAGATGGTGTCCCTCTCCTGGGGATGCTGGCTTGGGATACTGAGTATTATAGTCCACTGTATCTAGAGGGTGCCAGATTGGAGAAGGCTACACTGCATGGACCACGATCCTTCCACAAAACTGCACACGCAATTCAAGTCAAATTGTGCACTGAGAAAGCCTGACACTGTATAAATGTATAACAGCAAAGGAAATACACTTATTTACTTTGCCTGATGGATTTGGTTTCTGCTAGTTCTGGGTGTGGGAAATAGGTAATATGTGATAAATGCTGGTGAGATACCAACGTTTCAGTATCTTCCTTTGCCCCATTTTTTCCTTTTTCTTTTCTTTTTACTTTTTGTGAGAGTTTACCAAAAGTGTGCATGTCTCTGCCTTTGCAAGACAGAAGGGCTGGAAAGTTGCTCTAATTAAAAAAAAAAAAAAGTGAGATGTTCGGGATGCTGAATTATGCCCTCAGTTTTCAGTCTTGTGATTGAACAGAACCACAAAAGACTCTATTCTGTCTTTCCTGTAAGTTGTGTTTGATCATATATTTTGGCCTACAGTTCCCATCAGCCCTAGCCAATGGAGCCAAGGATGAGGGATCATGGAAGTTGTAGGCCAAAACATCTGGAGGACCATGAGTTGCTAACTCCGATCTGACCCAAAGAATGCAGCTTCCTTCTTGCATAGAATCATTGCTTGTAGCCATTGTTCTGTCAACCGAAACTTCCTTCCTCTTCCTCATGCGACTACCTTGTGTGCTGCTCTCTTTCTCATGCAGACTGTAGCCCTGGACGGAACTCTGTTCCAGAAGTCAGGGGTGATCTCGGGAGGTGCCAGTGACCTGAAAGCCAAGGCCCGACGCTGGGATGAAAAGGCAGTGGACAAGCTGAAGGAGAAGAAGGAGAGGCTGACAGAGGAGCTAAAGGTTGGAACTGGTTTGCATGATAGTAGAAGGCTATCCAGTGCTGCTGTAAGACACAGATAATGTGGAAGGGAGGGGAGACTTGAGCTCGTCGATCCCTGGGGCTCTGCTGGCCGTTCTTGTGTTGGAATATGTCTTGGACTCCTTGATGATGTTCAGGTGACATGGAGCTGCAGGGGCACTTGGCTGAAGACAGCAGCATCCAAGCCCTACATGTAGAGTAAAGGTATGCATAAACAAGCTATATTATGGATTTCGTCTCAAGCAGAGTTCAGTCTGCCTGAGCCTAAGTCTCGTGAAAGCACAATGCTGAGGGGCAAGGTAGGGATTTTGCCTGAGAGGGAAGCGATGCCTTGTTCTGCCCAACAAGGTGAGCCATGTGGATGTTAGGGGCGACGGAGCTGTGTTGAACTTGGGCATTCCCTTCATTGCTGTCCAGAAGATCCCTTTTATTTTGTTGCTGAGTCATCTTCAGCCATAATCTAATCCCCATGGGTTTTCTATGAGCAAAGGAGCTGCATGTTCTTCCCAAGTGCCACCAGGGAGTGGAGCTGGTTAAAACTGGTGAGCCTCTTGAGAGCCTCTGTTTTAAAGCTTGCAAGGAATCCTAGTCCAGAGTGTGCACCTGGTTGTTCACTTAGCAGACAGTCTTCTCTCATGCAAAAGAGGGAACTGTGGTGGTTAGCAAGGAGACGTGGCATTGTGACAGCCTTGGTGTGCCATCGCTGACTGTCCTGGGACCAATTTCTCCAGGGGTGGGAAAGCAGGATTTGTCCTGTTACCGTTTTGGATCGCAGGGTCAAACAATGGAATGCTTCTCCATGCAGAACTGATATATGAGAAGATACCATTTTAATTGATACAGGTGTGCAGGCCTTTCCCAATATAGTCCTGCTTGACCCCTGAGATCTTCCCAGAAGCCTCACAGAACTTCGGCTATGGGCCAGTACAGAATTGAAATTAAAGTAATAATTTGTAATTATTAATTCAAAGGAGGCCTCATTAGTCATTCTGCAACCAGCTGAAAACTGGCTTTGTTCACACAAGCTTTCCCGGACCTGTAGGGGATTTTAACAGTTGCCCATTCTATTGTTGCCTTCTTGCAGAGTTTTGAATGATTTATTATTGTTCATTGTTTTTATATTGCAGTGTGTAAGAATTCTATGAACCATTAGGAATTTCTTTATTTTAATCTGAATGGAAGTTTTATTCATTTATGAATCAATAAAACACAGACACACAGATGCTCTCTTTCCTCTCATTCATGCACACTCATGTATGTATATCTACCAGATTAGCATGCTAATGAGAAGGCTAAGCTTGGATTCTATGTATGTAATTTGTTCTTTATTTGGGGGAATGTGTTTGCCCCTTCACCCAGCTGCAGCCTGAAATTGGATTTAGACTGTCAGGGAGAATTAGACTTCTAAGGCTACAATCCCTTGCCCATATTTACTGTGGAGTAAGTCCCATTGAATGTATTGGGTCTTACCACTCAATCCTAAGCACATTCATTTGGAAGTATCTGCCTTACTATTTAAAGCAAGGATGGGCCACTTGTGGGGTGCTGGATGTGTGTCTACAATTGCTTTCATTCATTGACTATACCAGTTAGGGCTGATGGGAGTTGTAAGCTAAAACATCTGGAGGGCTGGCTGCCATCTTTGCTCTAAATCTCTTCGGGGAATCCTTATGCATGCTGTTGGATTTCAGCTTCCGTCAACCCTAGTGATTGGTGATCAAGGTGATGAGAGTTCTGGGTCAACAACATCAAGTGTGTGCATGCATTATGGTGCGCATGATTTCTGGGCAATGCCCTTGATGCTGTAGCTCTTGATTACAAAAAAATCCCAATGGGCACATAGTCGCACCATTCATGCTTCTGTTTTCCCAAGCTCTGGCAGTACCTTTTCTCCACTGTCCAGCTCAGCAAATACATTTTGGAATATCTGACCTAGCTTTTTTCTCTGTTTCTAGTTAGGGGTGACATTGCCTTGTCATGTTTATTTAAATTTATGTGTGTGTGTGTTATACTACAGACTAAGCACAACTACTCTGAGGAAATTTGACAATTGCAATTATTTTGACCAGCCAGTCTTACGATGGATTCTTCTGAAAATCTGTCATGTACGAGTAGCATACATGCACAGAGATATATTTGCCCAACAAACCCAGCAACAGTCACCATTTGGAAAGTTATATGTCATATCTTTCAAATGAAGGGTGATTGTTGGTGGCTCACTGGGGGATCAGACATCTGTATGCAGGTGCCACTCATATTTACCGTGATCCCAGAGGCATCCTTCATAAGGCTGGATCACAAAATCATTGAAATTGTCCCATTCTGGCAGAGTGGTTATGCTTGGTTTGTGTCTTACGCTTTTGAACATGCTGGACAAACTAGTATCTTTGTCTATGGACAGACTTGCTTTGGTGAATTTGTGAGTTTAAGTTGTAACAGAATGCACACATTTTGTTTGCAACTACACTTGTTATGCATTGCATGGAATACCTGATTTTAAGGGCTAGGTCTATGCTGTATTTCCTGAAAATAAGACCTAACTGGAAAATAAGCCCCAGTTAAGATCATCAGCCTGACGGATCCATTTAGTACGTCTGTTGCAACACATGACGGACATATTGAATTATAAAATAATGATATTAATATATAAAATTATTTACATTAAAGTATTTGTAAATACCCAAGTGGGCGCCTTTGGATGAGAGGTAAACTCGAGATTATTGCTGAATGACCAGAGTACAGACACAACACACAAATAACATGCACACTTGATAACGAATGGACATGTTTCATAATTCAATATGTCATGTGTTGTAATGGACATACTTAATGCACTCGTGTGCTGCCACTCCTGCCTCATAAGTCTTCAATTAACACTTGATTTAATGGTAGATTTAAAGGGAATAATATTTTGATCCCCAGACAAGATGAGTGCAAAAAAAAGAGCTATTTCATCGAGTACAAGAAAGGAATCGTGGAGGACTCTCAGGGCAAGAATCTTATGGCTTTTGTAATTAAAAATAAGACATCACCTGAAAATAAGCCCTAATGTGTCTTTTGGAGCAAAAATTAATATAAGACCCAGTCTTATTTTTGGGGAAACTTGATAGAAACACTCGTCTTTTTGGAATTGTTCATTATGGCATCTTTCAGCCTTTTGAGACAGGGTTAGGATTCCTTCTAAATCCTCTTTAGTCTATTCCTGCAATCTAACCCTGCAGTTTTCAGAGCTGACTGCAGCATGGCAGCAAGATCATTTTCTCATTCAGGGTTGTTGTTCTTTTTCTAAATTGCCCTCTCCCAGGAGCAAATGAAGGCCAAGCGAAAGGAGGCAGAGCTGCGCCAGGTCCAGTCCCAGGCCCACGGCTTGCAAATGCGCTTGAAATACTCCCAGAGTGACTTGGAGCAAACCAAGACCCGGCATCTCGCTCTCAATCTTCAGGTATGGTGGCTCATTCATTCATTCATTTATGATATCCGTTTGGAGCCAGATCCCCTTCAGGCCTTCAGTTCCTTGCCTGATTCTGTCTGTTGCCATTGAACTTAAAACAGTGATTCCCAAGCAGCGGATCTTGAAGATCACACTGCAGGAGACACGGAGGGAGGGCTGTCAGCTCTCAGCTCAGGGGAGCCCTCAGCAAAACCAGGACTTTAGTTGGTTCCCTACCACCACTCCCCTGGTTAGAACATTTAAACTTTTAGGCTGAAACTGACATGTACATTAGCTTAACGTACACCCTGGGACAGGCTTCTTACTGTTGAGGTGTGTGAGAACCTGCTGCGAGCCAGCTTTTAGGCAAACAGCAAGACACCAAAGAGTAGGTGACTTTCCAAAAGAAGAATTGTGTTCTTGTTCTGCAGTAAAAACATCCCAACCCCTTCAGAGGCATGGGTGGCATGGGTTTTGGTTGTGGAATTACATGCTAAACCTATCTGGTCCCCAGAGACAAACTCTGACACCCCAATTCTGCCACTTTCCAAATGAATGGGAGTGTAATTGGCTTTTCTGCTTGGAGGAGTGGGTAGGGGGCATTGGAGACTTCCTAACATCAATTTTTCAGTTCCCCAGTCTACATCCTTAATTAAATGCCATATCTAACAGGAAAAGTCTAAGCTGGAAAGTGAACTGGCCAACTTCGGGCCTCGCATCAATGACATCAAGCGTATTATCCAGGGGAGAGAGCGTGAGATGAAGGAACTGAAGGAGAAGATGAACCAGGTGTGTCCAAGATCAAGGCTGAGGGAAGCTAAAGAGTCTGTGCCTAAAAGGGAATGTGGAAGGTGTGAGATGCAGACTGGGATGTTCTGTGGAAAGCTGGTGTTTCAGCCCAGGGGCCTTGGAAAAAGAGGGAGGAAAGTACCGAGCTGTCACCATGTCTTGATGTCTACCCTCTTCTCTGGTGGCTTTGAAATTGCATTCTAGGCAGCTTGGTGGGATACAAATATGCATAATAAGAACTTTGTGGTTCTTCCAATGAGGAGATCTGTACTAGAGGACAGGTTGCCCTGAAGGACAACTACGCACTCTGCTACCTCTGGTTACAGATCTTCCCATGGCATTCACGGAGATTGGGGTCTGTTGTAGGGTTCCCTCTCGCTTAACATGGGGAGGGGCCATAGCTCTGGGACAGAATGTGTGCTTTGCATGTAGGAGATTCCAGTTTCAGTCCCGGTTCAGGTACACATGAGCAAGAAAGAAGGGATATGACATGTCTGAGGCTTAGGTGGGCCTGGGCTAGGTGGGCATGAATTTGGGCTTGGTTAACACTCTGGGTGAAATGACTACCCAGCCGGTCCAGAATCTTCTGGAGTGCCCAAGAGGGTTACACAACAGGTAAAAGTGAAGGGGGAACAGGATTCCTTGATTGGTTTTCAAAACAACACAAGCATTGCTCTGTTCTGTCCTATTGTCTGCATGCTTTATCTTAACTGGGTCCGTTCCCATTTTCGCAGGTGGAAGATGAGGTATTTGAAGAGTTCTGCCGGGAGATTGGGGTGAGGAACATCCGGGAATTTGAGGAGGAGAAGGTGAAGCGACAGAATGAGATTGCCAAGAAAAGGTACTGACCCCCTTTCTTCCCGTGCTCAAAGAGCTGAATGCGTCCAAGGATGGGGAGAGGGAGGTTTGGTTCTGGCACCCAACTTTCCCCCTGCCCCTTCCACAGGCTGGAGTTCGAGAACCAGAAAACCCGCCTGGGCATCCAGCTGGACTATGAGAAGAACCAGTTGAAAGAGGATCAGGACAAAGTACATATGTGGGAGCAAACAGTCAAGAAGGATGAGGCGGAGATTGAGAAGCTCAAGAAGGTGAGAGAGGGGCCTGTCCAGGCAGGGGCTTGGTTGAGGGATCCATGTGGCACCTGGGTTCAGAGGTGGGAAGGAGCAGCTGAGTCTTGTGGCAGCAGTCTTCACCCACCTCCTCCCTCTCCCCTCCCCCCTCCTCAGGAGGAGCAGCGGCACATGAAGATCATTGACGAGACCATGGCGCAGCTGCAGGACTTGAAGAACCAGCACCTGGCCAAGAAATCTGAGGTGAACGACAAGAACCACGAGATGGAAGAGATCCGTAAGAAGCTGGGCGGGGCCAACAAGTGAGTCTTGGCCACTGGGGGTGGAGCTTGAGACAACTGAGGAGTGTGGTCTCCGAGGCTGACTGCTTCCTTGGCTTCAGCCTGCCATTTTGGGTGGTCTTGGATTACCGCATTGGATTCACACCTCCCACTGATGATGGGAGGAAGGAATGCTTGCAGCATCCAAAAACCGCTGAAGCTGAACCTGCTGCTAGAGTGGGCCAAGTGCAAGCTTTGTCCAGCCAGCACAGGCTTCTGGGAAACTTGCAAGTGGGCTGTAGCTGCGGCAGCAACCTACTCCAACACCTTGTCCCTGGGAGGTGTGCCTTCTCCCTATGCGGAGGTGCCGTTTAGTTCTCACAGCTAATCGTCCAGCAGGGTCTTTTGTGGGGCTTGTTTAAGACCAGAGGTTTTTGGCCTGATTGAATAGCCAGCTGTCTGGGCACATCTGTGCTTGCCCCTGACTCTGCCCCTCACCTGCATTCCCTGGGCGGCACATCACAGGGATGGAGGAGCAGGACTCTCACACCTGGCAAGTCTTCAGTGTGTGCGGAAAATTTGGGAAAGAAGAGGATCTTTGTGGGACCACTGAGGACTTTCAGGAAAAGGAGGATGGTTGCCACTGGCAACCTGGTTTTTAAACCCTGGTTGAAGGTGGCCGAGTCAGGGGCCACCTTTTGTGGTAATGAATCCCATATTTTAAGTACACGTTGTGTAAAAAGTGCTTTTTTCTGCAATCGCGTTCTCTCTTTCATGTGTACACACTTCTATAACTTGAGCATCCAACTGATTGGTTTCTCACGTTTACCATCATGTGCGATGGTCTGCATTGTGCATCACCTTTGCTGTCTCCCTGGCAAAAAAAATCCACATTCTGTTTTGTACCTCCTGCTGGCTTGTTGTTGACATGGTTGGTTTTTTTCTCAGTCCATGAGAATTAATAGTCTGAACTGGGTCAATCTTCCTGAGCCACTAGTGTCTCTTGCTGGGAAATACAATTGACAGCTAAGATGCCACCTGTGAGCAGCTCTTGCAAACTGGTGAAGCATAAGGAAATGCAATGAAGGGAAGTCTGGTAAACATCTTGATTTGTGACTCTATTATACATCTGAGGTGTGCTGCCTATTCAGCCAGGCCACACCAGAGCAGAGATTTTCCCAGGGTATGTGGTGCTACAGAAGCCTCTCTTCCTTGGAGCAGACCCCAGTCATGACAGGGATGTCTAGGGATGATGGGCAATCCAATCTGAGTGAGATTCACAGCAGGGGCAGATGGGCACTGGAACCCTAATGAAGGGTAAGAAGCATCAACCTCTGGCACTACCCCCACAGTGGTAGGCAGTGTCAAATCCTCAGGCCCCCTGGCTGCCTTCCCAAAGGTGTGACTTTCTGTGCCTGCCCTCACTTCATACCTCTTTGGCTGCTGTCTGCAGGGAGATGACGCACTTGCAGAAGGAGGTGACGGCCATTGAAACCAAGCTGGAGCAGAAGCGCAGTGACCGCCACAATTTGCTGCAAGCCTGTAAGATGCAGGACATCAAACTTCCCCTCTCGAAAGGCACCATGGATGACATCAGCCAGGAGGAGGTCAGGAGTCCTTAACTAGTAGGTGCCAGGCATAAAGCTGGCCAGCAGTGTTAACACAGCTCCGTCCTTCCATGGTTCTGTTGCAGGGTGGCTCCCAGGGAGAGGAGACAGCAAGCAGTTCTCAGAGGACCTCCAACATGTATGCACGAGAAGCGCTCATTGAGATTGACTACAGTGACCTCTCTGAGGATCTGAAGGTGAGCCGCCCCGAGGCTTTGTTGCGATGGGGGCAGCATAGAAATGTTTTAAATAAATAAATAAGGTAAAAGGCTGACTTCCGTGCCAGGGAACAGAGCAGTCAGAGGGTGGAAGGCCACCTTTCCAACCTTCCTAGCAAGTCGCACAACTCAGTGACACACTCGTCTTAAGCCATTTTATGTGTTTACTTTAAAGTATTTTAATAAATGACCTACATCAGAATAAAAAGTTCATTCAAAACCACAGCAGCATAATAACATGATTGTTGCACAGAATTAACAACAGTAAATATTAAGCTAATCTTTTTCCAAAGAGTCAAGTATTTAGAACAAAAAGCAGGCAAGTATCTTGGCTATCTGTCAACATCCCCCAAAGCCCTACAATAAAGTTCACATTTTTACTTCTCAAAAACTGAGGAAGCCAGGAGCACTGTCCCCAGAAAGGAGTTCAGAATTCTAGGGGCTGATGCTGAGAAGGCCCCATTGCACATTACTGCCCATCATGCCTCTGTTGGGAAAGGAACACAAAGCAGGGCCTCCAAAGATTACCTGAGGGAGAAAGCAGGTTCCTAGAGAAGATGTTCTGGGTCCAAACCAGTTAGAGCTTTCCTTTTGTACCATGTAGTTGTGACTTGGCAAAAGAATTTTAGAATTCCCAAGCACTTCCCTGCCTTTTCTTGTATGAAGGGGGGCATCCAAAAGGCCATTACCTAATTTAAAGAAGTAGTGGTCTTTTTTGTGACTACTCTGTTTTCAAAATAGTTGGACAGTGATTATGGCATGTATCAAGCATCATCCCACAATTCATGGGATGGAGCCCCTGTGGTCCCCACCCCATTGTTGGTCAGCTCGTTTATCAGGAACCCAGAAGAGCTATCTTGTGTTTGCACCTCCTTGTCCCCACCTAGTGGGGCTGTGCACAAGTAGAACTTAGGGATGTATGTCCACAAACAAAGCGCTCCACTTGGGGCTTCCCCTCCCCCTCCCCTTCTCCATCTCCCCCATGCCCCAGTTCTACAGGATTTAAACAGGTTTGTCCTCTCATGTTCTGTATCATCCACATGCCATCCCTTTTCTCCCAATTGAGCCATGGATGGTCCTGGGTGTCCTGTGCACACAGGTGTTGAGTGCCCCTCTAGGGATCATTGACTTAACCTTCCTTTCCTGACTTTCTGCCCATTACCTATATCCTTAATCGAGTCTTAATCGAGTCTTCAGACTGGAATCTGGGGGTTCATATTCTGGCCCCTCAAGAATCACTCCCCCAAGTACCCTACTGCTTCTCCATGCTACAGGTTAAGCTTAAAGAGAAGAGAAAAGAAAGGCAGATAGGACTCTGCCCCTGCAGAGACTGGAGTGCTTGCTGAAAGCTTCCCACCTCCCCTCCCAAAAGCATCAACCCCAAAGGATTCTTCCTTGCCCCACATCTTGGCTGGGTAAAGTGAGTCATCTTCCAGCCTGATCCTGCATTGCAAAACTGGTGAACAGCTCTATCCCTGGCTGTTTTGATGCCACATTTGTCTGGGTTCCCTTGACATTTCTGCTTTTGCAGGGGAAGCCAGCAGTTCTCTGGCTTCCAGCATTTCCTCCCATTGTTCTTCTTACAGGACGTCCAGGCTGAAGATGAGATCAAACAGGAGATGAACCAGCTGCAGCAGAAGTTGAACGAGCAGCAGAGCATCCTGCAGAGAATTGCTGCGCCTAACATGAAGGCCATGGAGAAGCTGGAGAGCGTGCGGGACAAGTTCCAGGAGACCTCTGACGGTACTGGGCTGCCTTGCAACCTTCTAGCTAGTAGGAGGGCTTGCAAGATGCACTGGGAGTTTCTGTCGGAGGGCTGGAATACATTCAGGCTTTTCCCTCTTCCTGTCCCCTGATAGAATTTGAGGCTGCCCGGAAACGTGCCAAGAAAGCCAAGCAGGCATTTGAACAGATAAAGAAAGAGCGCTTTGACCGCTTCAACTCTTGCTTTGAGTCTGTGGCCACCAACATTGATGAGATATACAAAGCCCTGTCACGAAACAGCAGTGCTCAGGTGAGGACACTCCTTGCTTACCATGTCCAGTATGTAATCTCTTCTTTAACTTAAAAAAAGGAAGAAATGGCATCCCAAGAATCTAAATTCTGAGTCAAGAAAGCCCAGATTCCGCAACATCTATACATAATGTAAATTGTGCAACTTTACACAATTTCTTACTTCGCTTTACATTTTTCCATTAGTGTTTGCTGCTTTGCACCATATATTCTGACTTTGTTAATTGCAGGGAGAGGGAAGCTGCTGTACATTGAAGCTCCCTTGTCTGATCATTTTATGTCCCCCTTCCCCTCCCTTCTGAGATACCAGGCAGGCATTGCTCGCATACTTTCAAATCTGCCTTCTCAACCATGAGAGCCAGCGGTTTTCTGTTATATTGTTCACAGAAGAAGAAAAGAGATTTTCAGGAAGTGACATTCTGTGCCTAGTATCACATTCTGTACTTTTAAGAACTTCTACAGGATAGTAACATGTACCCATTCAGTTGCCCTCAGTACTGTGATGTTTAAATATTTCCAGTTTATTATAATAGATGTCGTCTCTTAAAATGGGATGGAGTCTATACAGAACAATGTGTATGTTTTCTCCTGCTCTAATTGGCCAAGGCTTTTTTTAATTGGTAGCCAATTTACTGCAAATTGGAAATCAACATTCCATTTCTGTCAGAGTCAGAATGAAAGAATTCAACACAAACATGCTTTAGAAATACTATTTATGCAAATTTGCCTTCCAGTTGCAAGCAAAATTGTTATCTAAAACATCAACACTCAAAAAGAATGATTATAGCCTAGTTGCTATTCTTTCTATTCATATGCAAAATATGCTGTTTATCATCTGTCATCCTTTGAAATGCTGCTCTGTATTGTCCTGAGACAAATTCCACCAACTGACAATAACTCCAGTGCAGCCAGAGCTAAGCTTGTGTGGATGCAGGCATTTCCATGCGTCTATCCTTAGTTGCCTGAAGAACAGTGCACATTCATCAACAATAGTACCATTGCTTGTTTGTGGGGAGAAGGGAACCTAATAGAATGTGCATTTTCCCTTCCTCTCAGATGATTGGCATTATCATCACCTTATTTCACCCCCTTCCCTCCAGTCCTTTGGAGAGGTTTTCTTTCAACCATAAGAACTAGAAACTTGATCTGTTCTTTTAACAAAAAATGCCATAATCCTTGCCTTTCTGAATGCATGCTAAGAATCCATATGAATCTGTATTCCCTATGATTCATAACACCAGAAAGACTTGGAAGTGTATTCCCCACACTGCCCTTCCTGGTGTATGCTGAGAATAGCAAGCACTAATGCAGGAATGTGGAACCTCAGGTGGGAGCCAAATCTTGACTTCTGGGATTCTTCACATGACCACATACATCCATTTTTTCCAACCACTGACTGGGCTCCTCCCCCCCCCCCCCCCCACACCATTCTCAAGGATGAAAAGGCCTCTCCTAAGGTTTAGTTCTTGGCAGCAAGAGCTTTTAGCTGCAGCATGCAAGTGTTTTGGTCCTCTTTGCTGTTGCCAACCCTGCTGGAATGCAGTCCCTGAGAGCTTTTTCAAAATGAAATTTGGCCCTCAGACTGCAAGGGGATCATCACCTGGTTCTAAGCCTCCAGCCCTGCATCTTTTCTCCCAAATCCCTATTTTTACAGGGTCCTATGAAAGACGGGGCCCAGGTATTGGATCCTGGCATGCAAATTTCTAAAGATCTCCTACCTCAATGACCCTTCTTCTACAGGCCTTCCTGGGCCCTGAGAACCCAGAGGAGCCCTATCTGGATGGCATCAACTACAATTGTGTAGCCCCTGGCAAGCGCTTCCGACCCATGGACAACCTATCTGGTGGGGAGAAGACAGTGGCAGCCTTAGCACTGCTCTTTGCCATCCACAGGTGAGCTGCAAAGGTCCCTAAAGGATGTTTGATTCAGGATCCCTTAGACGTTTTTGGGTGGGTTGGTGGCTCAGAGACAAGGGTGGTAGGTGTATTGGAGGATCAGATCTATGTGAGTGATGCAGATCCTCCACCCACCGAATAGGGGAATCTTTTGCAGATACAGGTTGTGGGTTCTCAAAAATATTTCCACAACTAACCACGAGGAGTGGGGACGTGGCTCCTTGTTTTGCAAGGGAACATGAAATTCTCTGAAATGCTTGATGTTCTCTATCATGTTGGGTTCCATTATTCCTTAGACGCAAACATCCCAGGAGCCTGTGTTTCCAGCACAAGCTTGGGAGCCCTTGGCTGCAGCCCTGGCTGTGTCCAGGATCTAGGGGAATAGCAGGGCTCACAGTGGGGGAACACATGTATTGTACATATAAGTGCTCAGGCTCCGTCTCCAACATCTGCGGTGGGAGCCTCCCAGGACCCTTCATGCAGCTGCCAGTCAGAGCGGGCTGAACTGAATGAGACGGACCAAGGCCTTGTCTGCATTGAGGCAGCTTCCATATGTTCATCTTGCCATTGCTCTCTCCTGCCCCCAGCTACAAACCAGCTCCCTTCTTTGTTTTGGATGAGATTGATGCCGCTTTGGACAACACCAACATTGGGAAGGTCAGTAGATGGAAAGGCCAAAGAGTCAGCTAGATGCTCTTGGCTTGCCTTTGAAAACAGGTGGGAGAGGCTGGGACAGGCCAGTTTTATTCCCCCTTCCCCAACCTCTCTGCCCTTTGCATAGGTGGCCAATTACATCAAGGAACAGTCGACCTGCAACTTCCAGGCCATTGTCATTTCCTTGAAGGAGGAGTTCTACACTAAGGCTGAGAGCCTCATTGGCGTCTATCCTGAGGTACACAATGGCGCAGGGGAGAAATGTCTTGGGCACAACGTGCTGCAGTTGGTGGTAACCCTGCCTTTGTTAATGGCAGTTGTCTATTTATTAGCATGACCACCATCACTATGCAATTTCCTTGCAATGGAGAAGTGGGAGGCTAGTGAGCTAAGGCATGGAGCACCCTGGAAGGAGGGACAGTGGCTTAGGAGGCAGAGCTCACTCACAGGCACAGCTCCTTGGACACCGTTCATTGCCAGAGGGGGCTGGGACTCTCGAGTCAGCATATAAGCCCTGTACATTTTCTGCCCTGGAGGGGAGCTTGCCCCTTGCAGATGCAGGGGTGAGGGTCTGATGTAGCAGCTGCATTACAGTTGCTCAGTGGTGAGGGAAAGGTTACGGCATTCCTGCTCAGAGGTGATATGCTTTATTGCTTCCTTATCTGTGTTGGTTTGTTTCTGAGAGAAGCAGTGGCATGCTCGAAAGTGGAGAGGAATTTGTTCTGATGGAAGGCAGTGCAGAAGCTTAAAAAAATAAAGGAGGAGCACTGCAGCTGTTAGGCTAAGATCAACCAACTCTACAAGAGGCTTCCCTCCTCTCTTGCCATATGAATTGCTTCCTCCCTGTCTTCCAAGCCACTTTTGCGTAAGCCAAGGATAAGAGTGAATCCTGAAAACTAAGCCCTTTACTGCTCAAGCCTCCATTATAGAGAACAAATATATTTCTACAGTCTGATTGATTTTAAGAGTACCTGCTCTAGTGGTGTGATCTGTGAAGTGGCTGCCATACGACTCCTCACCATCCCTTTTCCCCTCACAGCAAGGAGACTGTGTCATCAGCAAAGTTTTGACCTTCGACCTCACCAAGTATCCTGATGCGAATCCCAACCCAAACGAACAGTAGGAGCTGGAGGAGACGGACAAAGCTGAGCTCTGGTGCTCATCATTTCACCACCCTTCTTCCCTACCCCCATCTCCTGTCCTCCAAAGGCCTTAAACTAACCTTTGTCCTACAGAATTTTTAACAGGCTTCTGGGCCTGTGGGGGCAAAATGTCCAAGGCGCGGGGAATCATCTTTGGGACTGATTGAATGGCACAATGTTCCCCACTGAACCCACTTCCCTGGTAGTGCTAGATCTCCCCCCACCCCCTTTTTAGGACAGCATATTTAGTTGCTGTATGGGCTTGGGAGAGAAATGGAGGAATGTTGTTTCTCCTTTGCAACTTGCTTTTAAAACTCTTTATAGGACCAAAATAATGTTGGTTTCATGAGGGCTCCCCTTGTGTCAAATTCTCACCTATTCAGGTGTGGCTCCAGACCTTGCTTTTTTTCTAACTTGATATCATGTGTGTGAGTTTGTGTGTGAACGAAATTAAAATATATGACTTCTGCCTTCTGTGGCTTTTTTAATATTTTAATAGAAGATACTGTAGAAGGGGGATATTGGAGTACAGTGGAACACATTAATTTGTTTTGTCTGGACATGCCAAGGCTGAGCCAATGGTGCTGAGCCTCCTTACTTGGTTTTTCCCCCCTAATCTCCAAAATCTGGAGGATCTTGAGTGAGGGCTGACAAATGTGCTGGGGCTGGATGCAATTTCCTGACAGGATCGTTATGTGAACAGTGTTTGAGGAATGCATGTCCTTTCAAGGCAAATATGTCTTTGATGCACATTTGTTTCCTGCCAGCAGCTGAACCGCCCTGTAATTTATCAGAGGACAGTTTGTCTACCTTTATAACATGCTGATTTGATGCAGAATAGTTAACCGACCTTGATGCACCTACTAGTCAGTGAGGATTTCAGAACAGTGTATACTCTCAAGCTTCTAAAAAACCTAGAATTTTCTGCCCAGACAAGTCTGAGAAATGCTGAGTTCTGCAGCTTGTATAAATGCTACCCCTTTTAAAACTTATTTTGCATAATGTATCCTGATTTTTGCTAGCTGTGGGAAAGGGGAAAGAGCTATATATGCTACTAAAGCCTTACTCTTGACCACCAGGAATCTTTGTTGTTCAACCCTCTGGATTCTGAGTGGTATGTTTTTCAAGTATGTATTCCTAGTCATTAACAATTTGCTTTAAAGATAAGTTTCAATCTTTAAAAAGCCAAGTTTTTTTTGTGGTGGGGGGTAGATTGGCCATGGAATTACTTGCTTCAGTGTTTCCCACAACTCTTTGTTTTCCCTGCAGAAAAGTAGGTCTGTGTTGAATATTCTCTTCCAACATTTCTTCTGAAATCAAAACATCTGATATTCCACCAAATAATTATGTAAATGCTGATTTATTCCCCTGCCTGCTATTGCTGTTTGGCACCAGCTTCCTCTTCCTCCTCTGCCCTTGCTGTCCCAGGCTTGATTTGCCCGCACTGCTGTTTTAATCCAATTGGCTGTGGCAGGCCACATGGTTTTATTTACAGCAGTTTGTGAATCATTATACTGGATATTGTTCAATGACATACAAAGTCATGGATGCCTTGGTTACATCCTGTTTGGATTACAGTAACATACTCTACGTGGGACTGCCTTTGAAAATTCTTCTGAAACTTCAGGAAGTCCAGAATATGGTGGCCAGGCTGGACTTCCAGCTTGACAGGGGATGGTTACCGGGAGAATGTGACTCCTCATTACTGCTTACTGCCTGCTGCCTATTAGTCTGTTTACAGACGGAGTTCAAAGTGGAGGTTATAACCTGTAAAGCCCCACAGGGCTTGGGGCAGCGACCCAAAAGACCACCTTCTCCCATTTCAGCCTGCCTGGGGCTTTAGGTTCTTAGGAGAGGCCCTTTGTTCAAAATGGTCACTTTCAGAAGCATGTTTGGTGGCAACACAGAAGGGAGTCTTCCCAGTAACTCTTCCCAAGTTGCTGAACTCCCTGTCAAGGAAAGCTTGTTTCATTTCCTCTGTGATTGTTCAACTGGCAGGCAAAGACCTCTTTATTAACACAGAGCTTGGGCATGTAAGCAGGTCTGTTGGGTTGGATGCTGTGTTGATTCTGTTACTCTTGTATTTTTAATTGTGTTCGATTGCATTGTTTTATTGTTTTAATCAAATCGTATTCATGATTTTAAACTGCCTTAAGTGCTGTTTTTCTTGGGAGAAAGGGGGGTATGAATCAAATAATCAAAACTGTGGCATGCCACAGCCAATTGGATCAAAACGCAACAGACCAGGAAATGGGTGTGCATTTGTTGTTTATCACCCTTATCAGCACTGAGTTCTCTTTGCGGGTTTCCTGCAGTATGTCCTTGTGTGAAGCAGCTTGCGCGTTTGTAGAGCAGGCTCCTTCCAGCTGCAGATGGCATCCATTTCCCAGTCGCAGCTGAGTTTGGATGGTGTCTGCTGCTTTCACATTGCAACCAGATAGATAATCAATTGCAATGAATTAGTTTCAGGGATAGTCCTGGCCCTGTCAGATGTTCCTGGAAATAGGTGAAAGGATGAAAAGGAGTTCATGAGCCCTGAAAGGTAGCATGGGATAAATGGTGAGATTTCTCTATACGATGGGCTGTAACTAAGCAGGAGGGTTCCTTTGCAGGAGTAATTAATGACATCAACAAGGGCTTGCTGGTGTGAATGGTGATAATAGGAAAGGGCACTGAGGATCAATGACGACATGGCCTCCATTGATTTATTAGCAGCTTGTTAATAGCACCTCATGAAGTTTATCTTTTCACCATAGAAACCAGTAGTATCTGTTAATTCTGTGATTAAGTGTATGGTTTTGCTGTCAGGAAGACTGCTGAGATGGCGCAAAAACACATGTGCCTCCACATAGAAGAGCCCCTCCCCCCATATTTTTGCCCTCCTAATCAACATCCTCTGTGCTTGCAGTCCCATAAACATTTCACCAAGAATTCAAAGTCACTGGCACTCAACACTGCCTTATCTGTAGAAAGCAGTAACTAACTGTAGCATCTCCTAAGCGTCCTTCCTAAGTGCGGTTCACTGATTTTGCTGTCATTTTAAAGCAGGAACTGTGATGGGCCCTGCTGGGAGGGACAGAATGGGTTTCTGTGCTCAGTATACAAAAACTTAGTGAATCCTCCCCAAAAGCCATGTCATGCTGAGATTCTGGTGTATGTCCAACGATACAAAACCGGGTAGTGCACCAGTTGGCCCCAAGGCATGTGATATTTTGCTTCTCCATACAAGATGCCCCCCATAGAAAACCAGCAGAGGGAGACCTAGCCCAGAGCTATTTTCCTTGGCATGTTTGTTTTCTATGTGCAGGGGCTTCCCCTCAAATATTCAGTCATGTGACTGCCCACATGGAGTCAGAAACAGTGCAAACCAGACATAGGTTTACCTCCCCAGAGAGAAGTGGGTGCAAAGGGGGACTGCCTATATCCCCCCAACTCCCTTTCCTAACTCTTGGTTTAATCCATCTCTTTCCTGCTTTATGGTTCCAGCTCTGCTGAACTGAGGCAATATAGAGTTTCTGTCAGGACTACGACAGAGGATTCCAAGGAGAGTCTATGCATCTTGAGTGCTACTCGCTCCATTAGACATATGAGCTAAGCCTACCTAAAAACAATGGTCTGTGTCAGCAGCATCCTGATGCTCAGGTGGGCACCCCTGGCCATTTCAGGGCTCAGCAAGGGCTGCTTATGGCCCGCTTTCATTCTGTGCTCTGCAGGAAGAGACTTTGCACAGGGTGCTAGCTAACCCCTCAAGTAGCGATGTTTAGCAGGGAAGGGGAGGGAGAAAAGAGTGTCCACGGAGCCTCCATCTCTTTTTCCCATGTACCATCACTTCGAGTGTCATAACAAACTGCCATCTAGGCAGAGCTGCTTCCTGAATTGCTAGGACAGCTTCTGTAGCTTAATAAGCCAGTTATTAAGGGGATTACTTGAGGGGATGCTTTGTTGGGGATCCTAAACTTTAACACTTTTGGGGAAAGATGCTGCGTTGACCAAGTACAGCTGCATTTGGCTGTTAATTTTATCCAACTGCTGGCCTTCTCTTTCCATTGCCCAAAACACACACTTACATTCTACTTTACTTTGGGTGAGACTTGATTATCTTGTGGCTTCCCACCCTCATAATACTTCAGTACATTGGATATCGGAAAAAAATCTATGTGCCTTGTTTCCATAACAACAGAGCTTCTCTGCTACTGGGTGGATCATCTTCTGAAGGATTGTGCTGACGGAATTTGACCTTTGGGCACAGGCAAGGCACTGAGCAGTGGGGAAGGATGTGCCAGCTTCCCTGATCCAGACATTTTGGTGTATGAGGTGGAGCATCCAATGAGCAGCCTCCTCTCCTGTAAACTAAAGTAAACAGGAAGCACACAATAGTTCTCTTGTGTAGCTCCTATTAATTTTAGGTGCTTCCTAATATAATAGGCAAGAGAGCATCTGGTGGACTGGGTACCATAGGTCCATATCTGTCCATCTGCCATACTTTGTGACACCCAAGATGGCTACTGCGGCTAATGAATGGGCAGACCTCGGAGTGCAGTTCCCAGGTTTTGGCTTTGATCGGGGCATCTGGCCTCAACAGCATCCAGGAACCCACACCCCATCCTGCCGCCGTTACTCATCGCTTCAGCAAGGGCCTCCAGTCTTGGTGTAACATGCACAACAGTGAAGATCCTGACACTGATTATGGGGTGGCTAGGCCCTGAGTCATCACAACGCCCTGCCCACTCGCCTTGCCGGCTCCCTTCTTTTCATCTGACTCCCTCTCAGTTTAGCTCCCCATCTTACCATGTGTTAGACAGTTTGGCCATTTTAGCACTTTTAAAGGAAAGAGATGGGGGAAAGCGAGGGCAACCCTAACATGAGGCAAGGCCAGGTAACCATCTTAGGTGCCACATCTTGGAAACCAAAAAGGATTCCAGGCAGCACTCACATAGATTAGACCCATGGAGATATCAACTTGCCTAAAGACAGAAATGTCCAGAAAGATTTCCCAGTGGATAATTTACAGCCACATGCTATAAATTTAACTGGGTGGAAGAGGGCAAGATTTGGATTCTCTATCTCAGAACCACAAATGTTTTCAACCATCTGATGTTTAACCTCCCCCTCCCTTTGCACCCCCCTTCATGGATCACTGCCTTGTTGTGGTGAAGGGGCTTGCGTAGCACAATAAAGCCATGAGCTATGCTGTGCAGGGCCACCCAAGACGGACAGGTCATAGCAGAGAGCTCTGACAAAACGTGATCCACTGGAGAGGGAAATGGCAACCCATTCCAGTATCCTTGCCATGGAAACCCCATGGACATGGACCATAAGGAAGGCTGAGCGCTGAAGAATTGAGGCCTTTGAATTGTCGTTCTGGAGAAGACTCCTGTGAGTCCCTTGGGCCGCAAGGATATCAAACCGGTCAGGCTTAGAGGAGAACAACCTTGACTGCTCTTAGAAGGCCAGATACTGAAGATGAAACTCAAATACTTTGGCCACCTAATGAGAAGGAAGGACTCCCTGGAGAAGAGCCTAATGCTGGAACAATTGACGGCAAAAGAAGAAGAGGACGGCAGAGGATGAGGTGGCTAGATGGAGTCACTGAAGCAGTCGGTGTGAGTTTAGGTGGACTCCGGGGGATGGTGGAGGACAGGAGAGCATGAAGGAAGGTTGTCCATGGGGTCGCGATGGGTCGGGCACAACTTCATGAATAACATAACATCCCTTTGCACCAGCTCTTGTGAAAAGAAATGCAGCCTTGCTACATGAACTATAAATATATTAACCTATACAAATGAGCTGTAGCTAAGTTATCTTTGAGGGAAATTACAGCCCTTTGAAAGTTTCTTCTGAAAAAGGATGAGAGATTGTGATGGAAGGAACTGCTGCTATAGCAGCGCTACTCTCTGATTGGAACCCTGCTTTCATCCAAAAATGGTTTCAGGGTAGTATGCATAACAATTTGCAATCAATATGCAATGTTAAATGCTAAATATACTATTAATCACCAATGCAATAAGCACAGGAGTTTAAAACCATTCAGCCCACTAAAAATAAAGTTAAAAGGTTTTAACCTGATGCTGAAAGGAGTACAGCGGTGGTTCCAGGCATTCATCTCTCGGGAGGGCATTCCAAGGTCATAACACCATCAGCCTGAACATCTCTACTCAGAAGTCAGTTCCACTGAGGTCAGTGAGACTTGTTCCCTCATAAGTGTGTTCTAGCCTCAGACTAGAAGATATGAACTCAAAAGGATGCTGGGGAACTGCGAAGTGGAACAGACACAGCAAAGCAGGTGTCAAAAACAAAAAGACACCAGATTTCAAAAGCGAGGTGATAAAGGAGTGTCTGAAGGCAGGAAGGCCTTTGAAGGCAGCAGGCATCCATCCTATGACAAGGCATCAGCAGCACTGAAATGGGTATGGCCTAATGCATCCCTGCCATGCTGTGTGGGAAGCTTGCCAGGCCTCCTCCCTGCTTCTGCTGCAGTCATGTGGGAGCTGCAAAACTGTATAAACTACCAGGGAAAGCCAGCATTGTGTGTGTGTGCATGCACTATTTACATGGGGCTTTAAAGGAGCAATGGCGGGCTTTTTAAGTAGCATCCACGAGGAGTGTCTGGGTTGCAGTGTCTATATTTGTGTATACAATGATACCTTGGCTCATGAACTTAATCTGTTCCAGGACTCTGGTCGTGACCCAAATTGGCCATGAGCCAAGTCAAATTTCCCCATAAGGTTAAATGTAAATAAGGTTAATCCATTCTGTAACTATTTTTTTTTAATCAGAAAAATGTGAAACAAAGTGACAAAGAACAACAAAGATCATGGCAATCTTTCCCCCACCACCCCAAGCATGAGCGCTGCCATCTCCCCACCGCCCCAGCATGACCCACACCTGTCATCCCTGCACGTGCCCGTCATCCCGGCGTGCTTAGCGGGGGGAGACAGGCACAATCGTGGGTGTGCTGGAGGGGGAGGGAGACAGCACGAATGGGTGCAATTGTGCTGGCGGGGGGCGGGGGCAGAGATGGCCAAGATCGTGGTTGCGCTCGTGCAGGAAAGAGGGGCGCGATCTCAGCCATCTCCCCCGCTGCCCCCAGCACAATTGCAGCCATCTCCCCATTTGGGGTGGGGAGATGGCCACGATTGCAGTCACCACCCAATGCGAAGTTCACAACCAAGTCAAAATTTTTATGAAATTTTTGTTTGTGACCCTATTTGGTAGTGAACTGAGGCGTTCATGAGCCAAGGTACCACTGTAAATTACTCCAGTGCAAAAATTAAGTTTAACTGAGTTCTCCCGAAATGGGCTAAGCCAGATTCTTTTCAAGTCAGCTAGTTTCAGTTTTGGAGAAGCTGTGTTGGGGGGCTGCTTTCCAATAATGGTTGGAGCCAAAGGCAAGAGGCCTGCTAGCACATTTCAGGTGAAAGCTCTTATGGCCTGTAGCTAAGCCTTTCAAGAGGCATCTCATCCTTTTCTGAATGGGGTGGGAAACTGTTTTCCCAACTTTTGCAGTTGATAGTTGGGGGGCGGGGGTGGGGCTGACTACAAGAGCAGTAGAAGAAAATGTCCCAAGGCCCCTGAAGTTAAATTCAGCTATCAATCTAATCTATTTATACAAATGAAATGGAAGGCTCCCGCTTGTCTCTGCTTCAGCTAATGTCTTGGGGTGGCACTATTGGAGTCAACTTTGGAATACCTCGAATTATTCTACTCTGGGCATTCCAAACCCAACTAAAAACAAGGGGCTGGCAGAGGTTATTTGTAACATCAATAGAGAGTGCTGTTTTTTATTTTTAATTGTAGAGGTGCAACCAACTGCGCGTCACCTGCTCTGATCTACAGATTGTGGGACCAATGTGGGAAGCATGGCTGTGACTTGTGCAAGTCTTTGCTGGAAGTGAGCCCCCCCATGAAGCAGATTTTAGGCGCTGTTCAGAGAAGTTGCATGGGAGGTGATTGTGCCTCACACGTGGTGGACCCCATTCTGTGAGGAAGTTCTGCTCTATGCCTCCACTTGAAGAAGAAGACAAAATGCTGTGCATGCACAATTTTCCTGGCTTCTTGTGAGCTAAGTGAATGGGTGGGTGATAGTTGGCAAATGAATTTTCCACCACAGGGAGCAAATGTCTTGACCCCAAAGTCACTAATATCCTAGGACTGAAGTGCTTGCAACTTTAACCTGGATGTTCATTTTGAGCAAATCCCCAAGATTATACTGTTTTCTACAGGTGTATTAAGGTAGAAGTTCCAGGCTTGTTTGGGTCAGTGGGCACATTTGGTATTTTGAGGGAGTCATGGATGCTCTCACAAAATATGTGTGAGTCGGAGAACACTAATTTTCCAGAAGACAAATGGATGACATCAAGAGCAAAATAACTTGCTCAAGAACTTAGGTACAAGGTAGCAGTGGGGTCTAAGCTCCAAAATGAAAAACATTCTTTTGAATCCAAATAAAGATGATACTGGAGGGCAGTCCTTCACTTGGCAGTGTACCAGCCCCCAAGTTTTTTTTTTTAAGTTAATAACATAATCTTAAGAAATAAGATAAAAATCAGAAGGTGTAAGTAGCCTGATTGTCATCAAAAAGGTACCTTTGGGCACACTGGTGTCCATGGGTTCCATGGTGGAGACCCCAGTCACACACAAACACTGCATGAAGATAAAAGTATATTTATTTATTTATTTATTTATTCGGGATATTTCTAGGCTGTCCAATCACTCTGTATCTCTGGACGGCTCACGACACTCACCATTTATATTAAATGCAGCTCATTAAGTGTGCTCAGGGGAGGCTCCCAGCTGGCTAACCTGATTTATCTTTGCCAGCAGGCACTGGGCTGTTAGTCTGGTTCAAATGGTGTCAATTGGTGACACTCCTGCCTTGTCCCCATGTACAATACAGTTATATGAGCAAATGTCCCTTTGCAGATGCAGTGCAAGGTCTGCAGAGCAGCTTGGCAATTTTTCCACTCATTTTTATATGTTGTGGTTTGCAACGACAGAAGAGGAAACGGGGCCGGTTGGTTCAAGACAGCTGAGGCGGAGTCCTCACTGAAAGATGGAGCTTGCTTTGCACCTTCATCACAAACTCTGTGGGTGGCCTCTTGGAAAAGGTGCTGTTCCCTCAGCTTCAGCACCGCCCATCCCAGTCACTAATCTGGGAGAATGCCAGTCAACTTTACGTGGCAGTTTTAAGGATAGCTGAGGGAATAGTTGTGAAGTACTGTGCCGGTGCCAACTATGACTAAAGAGATGACTCTTGATTTTGTGCCATCTTAGCAAGGCAGTAGAGGAAAGCTGATGCTAGGTCAACGATGTTTCCTCTGTCACACTATAAGCCGGCAGGCCTAAACTTGTGTGCATCCCTGACATGGAAATGAGCATGTCAAGGTGTTTGAATATTCCAGTACATTCCAGTACACCACCTAGAAAGTAAATCTCACAGAAAGCATTTGAAGAGAGACTGGAGGGGGTCACCACAAAGGGAGCGCTGTGTCCCCACAACTTATTTAGCACTGCACCTGGTCTCTGCATCAACCACCTCACCTGCTGATTCAGTTGAATAACAGATGGTGCAGCTTCCATTCTGGAGAATGTATTTATGGTTATGCAGCTCTCTAGAAAATGACAGTGGCAAATGTGATGAAGGATTTCCAGCTGGTTTCCTGATTTCCAGGTGTCTTTTGGGACAGACCCAATCCTATAGTCCAGTTACACTGGGAGTAGGGCAAGAGAGAGTCCAGAGCCACCTGCATGAAACTGCTACAGCATGAGCACTCCGATTTGCACAGGCAACGCACAGTGCCAGAAAATATGAGCACTGCAAATGTCCACAGCATCCCTGGAAACACCACCATGGGAAGTATGCTGGGGATGCCACCCATACACAGAGGGACCCAAAGAACTCCTGAAGTGTTGTGTATTTGTGTTGTATTCACATACACCACAGTACCAGAGCAGCAATTCCCCTGCAGGCCTCCAGGCTGTGCAAGTTTGCTAAATGCACTATTTTTGAGTGTAATACAGGAAAGGGTGGGCCACATGTCACAGTACCCACAAGGTTCTGGGGGCTGGAGTTACCAGAGTTTAAGGGCTCCCCAAAGAGGCCAGAGCTCTTTTGAAGAGTAACAAAGGGATGGATGGGCCTTGCAATATCCTACACAAAGAGAAGGCAGCAACTTACAGTGCTTGCATAGACCAGACAGCTGGGCACAAGGGTCAGGCCAAAGGAGACACCTTCGGTATACCAAAACTGGAACCACAAACGTTTGATCCGCTCCAGTCCAAAGGCACAGTCCAAGTGCTCAGTTTGCTGCTCTTTCTTTTCGCTTGCTAGTCCACTCAACAGCAACAGAAATGTTTTCCATTTGTTGTCCCCTTCTGTATCTAGACCTACATTTGCCAGGGAGATGAAGTTTTCTGACAGTCTTCGCTAGAGCAGCACAAAAGCACATAACATTGACTACGCTTTGATCCCTCTGTCTCCTCCGGGACGAAAGGGAATGTATGTCTGACTGCACTGACAAGTCAGGGGGATCAAACAGGCAGCTTCAACTGGCTCCTATTCCTGCCTACCTTTTTTGATGGGAAAGGAGCCACAAGTCTTTGATCCTAGCAAATCTCTGTTAGTTCTAATAAAGATTGTACTACCTAGCCTGGTTCTATAGCGTCCGCATACTTCATCAGATCAGCTCACTGGGGTGTTCTCCTGCTGGATCAGAACCTGTATCTTCTGTGATATCCCATCTACACAACCACACACACTAGTGGTTTTCTTCTGAGCTGTCATCTTCTCAGAATCTTTTGTGTTTTCTGGATTTGTCAATGACCATGATAATAAGATTTGCTAGGTGTTTGAGCATGGTAGTTCTAAACTTCCATACATTTAAATGTTAATATGCAGTGTGTGTGTGTGGGAACCACCCATTTCTATTATTCCCATTTACCCTTGCTGCCTCTATACCCAAACTTCATTTGTAAATTCTTCAGGGCAGGGACCTATTTTGTAGTTCCTTCCTAAAAGTGCTAGTTTTATCAGTCTCCCCAGTCTTGTTTTGGCTGATGGCTCCCAGAGTTCCCAAGGGCTGGCCATCCTGCCTGTGGCCCTACATGAGTTGACATTCAGTACATCTGGAGGACATTATCTTGGGGAATGTTTTGCTATGAAAAGTCACAGGAAACCTGTATAATAAACTAGGCCTGGGGCAAGAAGACTGTACCAGAAAATCAAGTGAACATCAAGTCAGGCTGCTCAGTAGGTCAAACACTGGGCTTAATTCTGCTTGGTGTTGATTCTTCCTAACTTAGCTTGGTCTAAGTCATCTGAAGGGCCACAAGTTGCTAACCCCTGAACTAAAATCAGGAAACAGCATTGTCCTTCATAGCATACTTTAATCAAAGGACTAAGCCTGGATTGTTTCAGGTTCTTTGTGGCCTCTGGCCCCAACAGCTCCAGCAGATGTAATGGCACACACACCCTTGAAACCCCAATAGGGCAGAAAAGTCCAGTGGTGGTGGTGGGGATTTGGAGTGGGGAAACATCAAGGAAAGACCGAAACACTGCATTGCTGCCCACTGCTTTGCAGCTCTTGAAAGCACCCCAGAAAGAATGACTGCAAAAGAATCCTGTGTTCATATATATAACATGTAGTTTAGCCTGTTAGCTTGTGCAGGAAGGCAGGAGTTCAAATCTCACTTCAGTTTCAGGCAGACTAGGTGGTGTTCTTAGATAGGCAATGTTTTTCTCTACCTCAAGCCCCAGTTTGCAACAGGGAAATAGTAGTAAAGATGTGCTATATAAGGGCATTGTACAAACAGGGCAGGCAGAAGGTTCCTCTCCAGAGGTGTGAGACTTCAACTCCTAAAGCCCCTCTGCCAGCATGTCCAATGATTAGGAATGCTGGGAGATGAAGCACAAAACATCTGGGAATCTACTGTCTATACTGCAATAATACAGGTGAAGAATTTTGTATAGTTGTATAATAGTGTTACAAATCTCATCTCTGCTTTGGTTGGGCTGTTTGTGTATTCTGTGAATGAGACAGAATACATCAAACTTAAGACTTGAGGCCTAGCTTCCCATGAGTTGCTAAACCTGCATCTGGGCTGTGGCAGTGAAATATACCCTGTTGAAATGAAATGACCCGCCCTCTTCACAGAAAGCTAGCATCTCAAGGAAGATCATATTCTTGTCTTGTCTCTGTGATACCTATGCAGCTCACTGGAATCTGAAATGGCACAGCTGAAAACCTGCTTCACACCTTCTTAAGCTCTATGCCACTGGTGGGAACCTTTTTTTGGCCAGATCAAATAATCTAAGATTTATTGTAGTTAACTACAAAAAAATGGGGATAATTGTTCACTATCATGGAAGTAGCTCTTTTATGATTCCAGAATCCTTTTTCTTACTTAAGGGAGAAATCCTTCATGGTTCCTATACAACATACATATGGGCTTTGCATTTTTTTTCTGTCTAAGATTACATAGGATTGTACTATCAGATTTGACTGGAGTACTGATTCAATTCTAATTTGGGAAGGTCATGAGCCCTGCATTCTAGCAGTGGGTCGGAGCAAGGACAGAAGTAATTCTTGCAAATTTGTGTAATGCCCCACCAAATGTACAAAACCCAAATCTACTCTGGCAAAAGTTCAACAGGTCTTGGTTTTATTGGCAATGAGTTAGTGCCTTGGAACATGCACCTTGTGCCAAGTCAAGTTTACTAAAGCAGAAAGTTCAAGTTTGGATAGGTTCCACTCGATTTAGTGGAAGCCAGGTACAGTTAACTTTGTCTAGATTTAGCTTTTTATGTACAGAGTACCGGTGGGGCTTCAAAGGAAAAAAATAGAAAAATCCAAGTCCCTCTCTGTACATAATATACATGTTGGATCATGCCACAGGAGCCAAGTTAATTAGGTGTGCTTCATGCCTGTGTGGCAGGTTGCTGCACATCCAGTGTCCCATTTTTTTAGAGCAGAAATTATCTAGGAATAAGGGAGATCACTTTTCCTTTTGCATAAGTTTAGATTCTAAACTGGAAGTCAGAATCAAAAACCATCCAATTCATAATTATCCCACCAGCTGTGTGAATTAGTCCAAGTACATCTGAATTAATTTTGTACGGATGTGTGTATACACATTCACTATGGATCAGATGTGTTAAAAGAGCCAGAGCTTGCCTAATTGCACAGATAGCATGCAATAGCATGGTATGCCAATATTCATGGGGCATAGTGGCTGGCTGGGATATGATGGGAGTTTTAGGACTTTTCTATCTAAACCCACATACAATTGAAAATCCAGAGTTTTAGATGTATACATTTAACAGATACATCCCAAATGTAGAAATGTAAAAGCAGCAAAGTGTCTGCAAAGGTGTCTAACATGAAATATTCTTGCCAGGGAGCATTGATGGCCCTTGACTCCCACTCGGGGGAGTGGGAGTAACTCCATAACACTCCATAACAAACCCAGCTCTGCTGTTGCATAATGTGAAATACGGTCTAACATGGCTCCTTTTCATATGCACTTTCTGTGTTGACAGACAACTGTCTCTCCTTCATCAGGAACTGTGTCACATGACTGGCCCAATTTGTTTCACAGCTTGAGGCAGAGCAACAAGTGGTGGTCCGCCCCCGCCTCGCCCCCGCCGAAGTGCCCGACAGCCAAGGCCAGGCGAGCTGTCCAGCACCGGAGGCAGAGACAGGGCCCTCACACCTGCAAGAGGCCACCTGCTCATCTGGCAGTCAAAATACAACAGCGGTAAGCCAAATAATGAATACCTGGGACACCCCAAATCAGCTGCCTGAGGCAGCTGCCTCGCTCTGTAACAGCTCACCACGGCAAACAAGTGCGATGCAGATGTAAAATGACTCTTCACATTATGGTCCCGATCTAGGTATGAACTATGAACTAAGCTTCATTAATTATGAAGCTTATCAATGCTACCCCTTACTCTGAAGTAAGACACATAGAGTTCAATGAGATTATTCCCACATAGGAGGCTATATGACTGCAGCCGAAGTCCCATCGAAAGCAGCTGGGGTTCGGTTACATCCATTCCTTTCGATAGGGCTTGAGCAACCTTTTCCGGAGTTGAGCAGCGATTTAGGGGCATCAACGTGAATCCTGCAAGAATACACCTAATAATCCGAAACCGGAGTGCAACGAACATTTTACAAAGTCGCAGGCACATTCATCACACGAGGCGCTGGGATTGGCTCCAGCTTCCTGTTGAATGCATACTCGGAGGGGGGTGGGAGCAATTTAGCTTGTCACGTAATGTGTGGAATAGCGGACCTAGGAAAACTTGGCTCGCAACCAGACCGCCCAGTGACCGCCACACGCTGTGCTCAGCACCACGGCCGAATCAGAAATGGCCCCCACAGCCCGCGTACTACGCCCCGTCCTCCTCAGCCACTCCCGGTCCGAGCGACCCCTGTCCGCTTTCTTCGGCAGCGCAGGAGGGCTGGCAGCGCCTGTCCTCGCCTCCCACCGGCCGCCCACACACTTTGGCAACACTTGTCGAGTTTTGACGCGCCGTCGCCACAAGTCCCCTGGTGGGCGCCTCCTCCTTCCCAAAGTTGGGCCGAGGCAGGGCAGCAGCCTCACCGCCGAGCAAGGCTCGCCGCGGATCCGCCCGCAGTTGCCCGGGCCTCGGGTTCCTCGCGCCATCCGCCTGCCTTCCCCGCGTTCTTCTGCCCCCTCCCGCTGGGCTGAGGCTCACCCGGGGCTCGCCGGGCGGCGCGCTCGCAGTGCGCAGTGCCTCTGCAGCGACGGCAGCGGCGGCAGCAGCGGCAGCGGGAGGAGCAGGCAGGCGACTCGCTCAGGGCTGGAGCAGGCGGCGGCGGGAGCAGCGCGGCGGCAGTGGTAGTGGCAGTGCTAGCGGCCCCTCCTCCTCCTCTGCTCCTGTTCTTCCTTTTGGGCTCCCGCAGGCAGGATGGTGGCTGTAGCCCTGCAGCCCTCTGCGGGCCGCGGGGCGGGTCTGTAGCTGGCGTGGGGTGGTGCCCTTTGCAGCAATCGGGAGCCGAAGGCGGCGGGCGCCGGGCGCAGCGCAAAGCGCCCGTGCGCCCCTCTTCCTCTCGCTCTCCATGGACGGGGGAGCGGGGGGTGGCCCCGGGGTTCCCGGCTCCGAGAGCCCCAACCGGGCCGTGGAGTACCTGCTCGAGCTCAACAACATAATTGAGAGCCAGCAGAAGCTGCTGGAGACCCAGCGGCGCCGGATCGAGGAGCTGGAGGGGCAGCTGGAGCAACTGAGCCAAGAGAACCGGGACCTGCGAGAAGGGGACAGAGAGAGGGACCGGCACCGCGACCGGGACGGGCAGTATCACCATAAAGAGCGGGACAGCCACTATCAGAACCGGACGGAACGAGATGGGCAGTACCAGAACCGGGAAGGGCAATATCAGAACCGCACCGACCGGGAAGGGCAGTACCAGAACCGGGAGAACCGAACGGACCGCGACGCTCAGTATCAGAACCGTGCAGCAGACCGGGAGAGCCAATACCAAAGCAGAGCAGACCGGGAAGGGCAGAACCAGTATCAGAATCGGGACAAGGAGCGAGATCTTCCACACTATGGGAACCGGGATGGGCAGTACCAGAACCGCGAGAGCCACTACAGGGAACCGTGCCAGCTGCATCGAGAGCGGCCCCCGCAGTGCCATCAGACTCGGGAAAAGGAGCATGAGTACCCTCGGCCCCCTCGGGAAAGGGGGCAACTGAGCCGTGGGGCATCCCGGAGCTCCAGCCCTGGAGCAGGAGGTGGCCACAGCACCAGCGCCAGCACCAGCCCGGCAACTACTCTGCAGAGAAAGTAAGGAGCTGGTCTGCTGCCAGGCCCTTGCAGCCCCTGGTTCAGTGCCCTGTCCCCACTAGGGTTTGCCCTCACCCCCAGCCCCAGGGCCAGAAAAACCCAAGCAGCCCCTCTGGGTTCAGGCAGTAAATAAAAAGTGGGTGCCATCCTAAGCAGCATGCAGGCAGACTCCTTGGCCCAGCCTCCTGGGCAACATTGCAAGGGATCTTGGGGAGCCCTTTTAAAGATTGTCTGGTGCAGTGGTTCTGGGGTGCATGAAGTCTGTTGTGGGTCTGCTGGCCTGGCTGCTCTCAGTGTCGTTCCAGTGCTATTGATCTGGGCCTTGAAATCTTGTGGTTGCATCCCCCTACCCACTCTGCATTCCAGTCTGTTGCTGGGTTGGCATTCCCTTGTGACCCCATCCTCATGGCTAGCTTTTATTCATCCTTATTAGCTCACCTTCATTACTCAGTGTCTGCACTGGACCCTGCCTGAGACACCCCTCCCCCCATTGCATACTGTTACACAGCCTGCTGGGGTGGAACATGCAACCTGCTGTCCCTGTGCCTCCTCCTCATTTGTGGCCTTTTCAAACTTCGGTCTTACTTTCAGTCATCTTTCCTCCTTCCCTGCTTTGCCTTGTTCTGTAGAGAAACACTGCTGTGTGCTAATGCACATGCTTCTCTCACCTGCCACTGTGGATCTTTCTCATTTTGCTATCCTGTCGGAGACTTGCTGTCTAGTGGCTTTGCGCAAAGAGAATGAGAGATTTTCTTCCTGCAGTGGGCCTCTGGAAGCAGTCTCCCTTGCCAGTCCTGCATCTTTCTCCCCTGCCATAGCCCAAATGGCTCTCCTTTCTTCCCTCCCTCCACTCCCCATGTTAGATCTGATTGTGCAATAAATACTAAATGTATATCTTCTAAAAAAAACCCCAAACCTCAAACCATCTGTATTGGTGCTCCTAAACATTATTCCTAGCACATATTTCAGGACTCCACCATTACAAACATGAATTGAGGGTTAAGGTGATGATTCTGAAATGAATGTGTGTAAATACATCCAACAGTGTTTTGTCAGCCTGCAACCCCAGGTTTCCTTTTCTAGTCCTGGCTTGTGCAAAGGAAATCAGGAGCCTCTGGGAGGGAGCCGATCCTTGTGCTAGCCCCTGAAGCTTGTCTCTAATCTTCTAGAATCCTGTTAACATTTTCCTCTGGCTATTTTGTATTGAGTGAAGTTAGTTAGGGCCTCTTGCTTCTTGTTCATGTCCATATGCATCTGTACATAGATACTACATATGGATAAATGAGCCCTCTTTACCCAGTAATCGTAGGGCCTAAGGACCAGCCTTTCAGTATTTTTTCCTTTGATGGGATAGGTGCTGGGAAGGGGCTACTGCTAGGACAGGGCCTGAATTCAGTCCACTGCTTCCCATAAGGCCTAGCTAAACAGGGACTCCAGAGGGGAGGGGTGTTGCTACTGAGTGTACCATTGCTTAGGATGAGAGCTGGGGGAGGTGGTGCCAAGCCGATGCACGAGGGAGTAGGTGTGCATGTGTGGGTGTGAAATGAGTTGCATGGACTGTTTGGTGTTACGTACTGAGCACCAAGTTCAGAGACCAGGAAAAGAATATGGCGGGTGGGGGAAGGGGGGGCCTGCTGATGTATGATGTGAGTAGGACCACAACTTCTGAGTGTGTTTGGGAAAGGAGCAGGATCTGGGTTAGGTGAGAGAAGATTGCAGGACCCAGGACCCAGTGAACCCAAAACCCAACTCTGGGAGAGGAACAAGGGTAGTGTTCCCTTTCTCTTCCGACTCGCATCTTCTTCTAGAATGGGAAAGCTGGCTAGGGATAAGGGAAGCTGTAGTCAAGCACATCCAGAAGGCATCAGGTTGGGGGAGGTTGCTTCTGGGTTGCTAGTGCCAAAGGGTCCCCCTGATCCAGAACTCTGGGGTTTTTGAGTTACTGTGCCTGGGAAGCTGATCTCTGGTGGCTCATTGTTTCTGGCAGAAGACTGCAAAGCTGTGAGCCAAAAGGCTTTAGGATCTGGTTTGGGGAAGGCAGCAGGGAGGCTGTGTGGGGTGGGAATTGACGAATCCAGCCATGTATGTTCTTTCTCTCTCTCTCTCTCTCTCTCTCTCTCTCTCTCTCTCTCTCTCTCTCTTCATCACCGCCTCCTTCTTCTGGTTAGAAATTAGCAAAGTGGTTTGATGCTGCAAATGACTTAAAACCAGCACAAATGTGCCTTGCCATTCCCACCCACTCTCTGCCGACACTGGGGAGGCATTTTTTTAGAGCCTGGAATGGCAATGTGGGGAGGGGGGAACTGATCCTCTCCTTCCTGCTGGCAAAAGACCAGAAATGCCTAGAGGAAGCCCCTCACCTCTGCTCTTACTAACAGGCACTACTCTTTCCAGTTTCTCTTGCTCAGCTAGAAAGTGAACCTGGGAATTATCAGTCCAGCCTTGTCCCTAAGCTCTTACCACTAGAATGCCCTTTGTTCAGAACTCACCTCAGCCACAAACCCATTTGGGTTGCTTGCAAACTGCCACCTTTTATTCTGCTCTCTGCAGTAGTAATAAGACAGAGAACAGCCTACCTTACAGGATTGCTGTAAGGAGTAGCAAAACAAGTTGTGCACATGCTTTGTTTGTTCAGAAGAGCATCATGCAGATGCCAGGATTCATTTTTACATCCCACTTCCTTTTTGAAAGGGAATGGAAGTGTTCTAATACCCCCTTATCTGTCAGGATTGTGACCTAGTCATCTGGGTGATATGGAAATGGGTATTCCCTTCCACTGGTCCAGTGGACTTGCTAAATGTGATGAAACATGTGGTCATTCAAAGCTTCTCTGGAGTTTATTTTATGAGTTCTGGTGCCAGGCACCAGAGGCAGTTGCATGGCTGTCTCTGCAGACCTGGGAAGCTAGCAGTTCAAGATAGCATATACCCCACTAGTTTCTTGAGTACAAATAGGAAAGCAAATTGTCAGCTCCAAAAAGCATTTGTCTCTTCTGCTGCTGATTGTAGCCATGGGAGCGAGTGCAGGAGAAGGAAGCAAACGCTTTCTTGCCCCAGGACCCTTCCTGATTGTGTGCATGGCTCATCAGATAATTCTGGGGAGTGTGTTCACATTACGTAATCCTGATAAAACACATGGCCTCAAAGTCAGTGTTGTGAGAAGCAGAGGGAGCGGGGAATGCTCTAAGGCCAGAGCCGTGAACTTAGGGTTTCTGGCGGCACCAGGACAGATCTAAAATGATGGGCTTGTGGAGCTGGAGATGCTGCAGCTGCGGTGCCAGTTTGTAGGCTCTGCTGCACTCTGCTGTGCTGTGCAAGGGCTCCAGCCCATTCCTTCTCCCAGCCACAGAGACGATTTCTTCCAGTATCAGGGGCACTATGCATCTGTACCGCAGTTGCTGGGGAACATGGGCAGGAGGGTGCTGGTGCCCTCATGTCCTGCTTGAGGGTTTTCCACAGGCACAGTGCGAACAGATGCTAAGCTGGCCGGACCCTTGGTTGAACCAGCACAGTGCTAACATGCTTATTTTGCACATTGATGAGTTGTGGTCCTTTTTTAGCCAGTGGTTGCAGTGGCGCTTCCCAGAAAGCACTCCCGTGTCCCCTTCACTCCCTTCTAGGAGCGAAGAAGGCATTGCAATGCAGACAGAGTGTTCAAGGGCATTAAAAAAACTAATAGGCTTCCAGGCAGCATTCCGGAGCCAGCACCCTGGTTCACATAATTCCTCATCACAACAAGGTTAGATGTGAATTGTCACATGGCTGCTGTTCCTATGAGCTCGGTTCCCATGCAGCCAGGCAGGCGTTAAGCCTGTACTCAACATCAGACAGAAGCCAGTTTTAAATTTGCATGTAGGACAAGCTTTGGGTTGCCAGTCGTGGGCCCAAATGAGGTTGCTGCTGAAAGGGGCAGCTACATGTCTAGTGTGCCCTTTCCCTTCTCCTTTCCCTCCTCCTCTTCTATGTATCTTATAGAGAAATTTTACCCATCTCTTTGCAACATCATATTGCAATGTGTTTCCTCAGCCCCAGCCAGCGGCAAACAGTGACTTTAGGTTAGGGATGGAGGAGTGACAATAGCATCTTGGGCATGCTGTAAGCGCCACTAGCCATTATAGAGTAGGAAATGGGAACTGAGAATTGGGTGACCTTTGTGTGTGTGCGTGTGTAGGGGGAGAGCAACAGCCATGTGTTATAATGTAATGTTGTTTAGTTTGGCCCTAGGTAGCCATGCTGCGATCTTGTCCCAGAAACCCCTTGCTGTATCATTAGCAAGGCACCTGGAAAGGAAGGATTCACACATACCAGTAGCAGTGTAAGAAGCTGGTGCTGGAAGGCAGGCACTTGCGTTTGCTGTGTGAGTGGTGGACTCAGCCCCTGTCTGCATCCTCAGGCCTGGTGCCACCTGGCTTCCATAGGATTCTGGTAGAGGCTTCATTGCCCGTGGCCAGGCCAAGAGGTCTTTGAAGAACAAGTGCTGTGTTTCCTTCCCTCATTTTCCCAGGCATTACAAGGGGCTCAGTGCCAGAGCCGCTTCCTAGTTCAAGGAGGAAGAAAGCAGAAATGGATTGACTGCTAAGGGTCTGCATCGTTATACTGCCCCTCCGATGTGTTTTATGATTTTTTGGTTAGCGTCCTAACTAGTGGCAGACCCAGGGGCTGGCTCACGCATACACATTTGCTCCCTGACGATTGCAGCATCAAGTGGTAACCTGCATGAGTAAATGAGCCATCAGAAATCAAACCCATAGAGCGAGCTATCGTATCACCTTGGAATCACCTTACAGGTCCCGGGTGCCAAGTCATTCAGTCAGATGCAGATCAGTGTTGACTAATCAAGTGTATGCACTTTAGTGCAAATGGGCCTTCTCATTGGTAGGATTTGAAAGGTGTCTAAGGACCTTTTCCTGTGACTCTCCCGGAGCTGTCTGCATTCGTGATGGAGTTGTGGTCTGACAGCATGTCACATGCAGCTCCCTGGAGCCCAACACACATGGCCACTCACCACACCCACTCACAGGCACAGACTGAATGCTGCTGCCCGTGGAGGACTCTTTCGGTGCATCAGTGTCAAGGTACAGGGTGGGTCGTTTCATCCCCATGTTGCAGTTCTTGGTATGAATGCAGTCTTGCACACCCTGCGGAGCTTCCCTGGCAGATGTTCGCCGGCCAGCAGCCAGTTTCTGCATCTTCACATAACAACGTGTCTCTGTACAAACAGCTCCACCTTTTCCTAGTCCACTTGGAAACCATGCTTGTTTCTTTTCCAGGCCAGTGTTCCCCCCAAGTTTAACCTGGCAGGTAGGCCTACCAATTAAAGTAGGACTTACTCCCAAGTAAATAAGCATATTCACTGAGAAACAAGCATCCCCAAGTTTGGTCAGTCAAGCAGCCAAGTAAACATCCAGCCCTATCTTTTCAGTGCTGATTTTCTCCCCTAGCTTCTGCTATGGGGTGGTACAGAAAAGCCATGATGCTGATGAGGCTGAGCCTTACACCAAGATGCAATAGTATAGTATATAGCAGTCTTACCTACTGTAGTATCCTCTCATTGTTGTGAACTACACATCCCACCATTCCACCATGCTGGCTAGGGCTCATGGGACTTGTGCTCCAAACATCTGGAAGGCACCAGATTGGGAGAATCTGCTGTATAGCTTCACAGAAGTCCAACATTTGTTTTTGCTTATTTCACTGGCCCCCAAACACTTTTGGGCTGTTGCCCCCTTTCCTCTTGGGCAACTACCCTAGTGCCCCCACACCTCTTTCTTTGTATTAGGTATGTTGCTTGTCTGAAAATTTCAAATGACCAATCACTGCCCCCTGGATTGTTCCACAGACCCCTGGGGAGGGTATACCACTCACATTGGGAATCACTGTCTAATTTGTTTAGGGGGTTAGAATATACATGACTTGAGCGTAAACCTTACTGAATGGAGTACAGAAGGAATATGGGTATAGATTTATATCTCTTTGCCATGTATTGAGATTATATTTGATTTACTAAAAGACATATATGACCCTCTGACTTGAGACTTACCTGAAGCCAAAAGTTTCTGGCCTGATTTGATGCAAGGCTCATTATAGGATGTTGCAAGACTGTGTCAAGTGCACAAGGACGATAATGACTCACATAATCCAAGTTCATTTCAATGGAGGTTGAACCAAGTAGACAAGATTCTACTGGATGCTGAAGAAAGATGATTGTACTCCTTCTTACAAATGCTTTTATCCTGTCTAGAGGAGGTTGTAGACTTTTAAATATCAAAATGTAACATGAAACAGCAGCAAAGAATATCCATCCAGTTCCACAAACTTCCAAAATAAATGTGCACAGGGTTGGGCTGTGAACCAACAGGCAGAATTTCTGCACTTTGGTGCATAAGGTGGTGAATGAAACTAAAACGTACAGTCTTATGTATAAGCATTAAATGCAGTATAATAATTATCAGTTGTTATCATTTTGAAGCAGGGATTTTGGTCTCCAGGTAGTCATTTCCTCTTTCTTTAGAGCTGGTCTGGAAAGAGCCGTGATTAAAAACCAAAGTGGCCATAGTGGGAGAAGGGGGGGAAGAGAGAGAGAAAATGAAAGGCAGAACCTTTACCATGGCAAATGTTCTTTCATGCAGTCACTTCCCAAGCTGTTAGGGGAGACAATGGTTCAGCAGCTAATTTTCGTGATTTATTTACATCCAGTGGTGAGAGCCACAGGTGCTCCTGGACTTAATGATGCTTGGAAAAGCAGGCCAGTGCCCCTCCCAGGGACTGTGGGTTTCAGTCCGGTTAGGAGAGAATTGATTTGTTTAAGGGAGGGGAGGAAAGAAGAACAGGGCTGTAGGCCTTTCTCTCTTTGGCATATTGCTCAAAATCTGGCCCTCCGTTTGAAGGGGAGGAGCTGTTTAAAGACTGGAAATGAGATGTGGGTTGTCTGTGGCTTGGGCCTCTTTTTTAACTTTTGGATTTATTCCCAGAATTGTGTGTATGTGTGTGTGTGTGCGCGCAAAAGTCTGAGATTAAAGCTGTGTGGCAGAGAAAGAGTAGGACTGCTGTAAGATGAAGCTCTGGTACTTTTAAGTCATGCACAAGGTTTAGTTTGTGCAAAGGCTTACCAAAGTTCTGTTTACAATGCCAGGGTTCAGACTTAATATATCCACACACACCACCACCACCACCATGGTACATTTACAGGGCATGTTCCCAGCAAGATTTGGGTCTCTGACAATGCAGTTGAGGGAGAGTGTGTCAGAGTAGTCTTCAGTCCCAGGATCTCCCTTTTCTTCTTGAATTACTTCAGATGGGAGATGGTGTAGTCTAGTGTATTTGAGGGGATTTGGGTTAGATGCATCCTGTTTTTAATTGTATTTAAAGGCAAGATAAAAGGGAAACTCTCAAGGAGAAGATTTTTGTTTATAAAAAGATTTATAGCCTATTCAGTGCAAGGTATTCCAGGTCAGAACCAGGAAAATAGCCCTGCACAGTCTCACATGGGAAAATTATGGACTTACCTTTGCAGCATTGCTGTTGACATTTGCAACAAAACTGCATCAGTATTACTGTGTCCACTTCACATTCTCAATGCTTTGCATTTATGTAGCAGCCAGAGAGTTCAGTGTACTTCATGAAGATAGTTTCCACAATTTTTACAAGAGCTGGGCAGTGCAGGGGAGAGACAGAGGCTTGCTTTCAGCTGATTTGAACCAGAGACACCTTGAGTCACATCTCTTAGCCACAGTGCTACCCTATCCTGAAGTAACAACTCCTTTTTGGCCAAAGAATTATGTGGGTCACTGACAGCATCCTCTTCCCCTCTGGCAGTGCTTTTCAAACATTCTGCCTTCTGCATGGATTAGCTTTCCAAGGAACCCCCTTCCTGGCTGTCTTGTAATCCCTGTGCAGAGGATTCTTGGGGTGGCCAGGTTTTCTTACGTTTAGACATGAAACTCAGGGGGTGGAGCCTGGAAGCAAAATGACTGTACTTGGCAGATAAGGGGATGGAGTTTGAGGCAGCAGATAACGCTTGGCAGGCCTGGGGTAGTGCCAGATGGACATTCATAGAGCTAATAGCAAAAACTTTGAAGCAGAGCAGAAATTAGCCCTGTCCCTTGTTTCTGGCTTTTTATTTATTTATTTATTTTTCGATTTATATCCTGCCTTTTTCCTACAAAGGGCTCAAGGCAGCTTACATCATTCTCCTCCTCCATCTTATCCCCACAACAACCACCCTGTGAGGTAGGCTGGGCTGAGAGTCTGTGACTGGCCCAAAGTCACCCAGTTGGCTCCATGGCTGAGCAGGGACTCGAACCCAGATCGTCTGAGTCCCAGTCCCAGGCTCTTAGCCACTACACCACACTGGCTTTTATACATTCCCTTGGAGACTAAGGAGGAGGAGGAGTCTAAAATTCGAGAAACCTCCAATCCAATCCTGAGACTCTTTTAAAGGGTGCACATTCAGGTCTTTCAAAACTTTTGGGCCAGCAATGGCCGTGGGTGAACTGAGAATACAGGTGGGTGATGCCCGGTTCTTCCTCATACCCCGACTGTACATTGCAGGGCAAGATTGGTAGTAGGAACATGCTGTCTTTTAGAAAAATACTGTGTTGTGATGGCTCTCCCAACCGAGTAACCCCTTATAAGCTACCAAGAATCCCCAGACTTTCCTGGAACACAATTTGTACGAAATAGGCAGTCGTACATATTTTCTACACATAGACAATCAGCTACGTGTTGTCTGATCTCCTCTTTAGTGAAAGGGAGGTGGGTGAACTCTCTGAACTCTCCAGGTGCCACTGACTTGTGGTCATTTCATCGCAACTTCAGGCTCAACCCTTCTATGGCTAAATACATTCCAGGTCGAAGTGAGTTCATGGACTTGTTATTCCATGCTAACCAGTTGGCTTTGTGCATGAGGGCACAACCCTCAGAGTCATTTGGTTTCCTTTCTCCTTTTCTGACACAGCCAAGTGAAGATGAGAAACCAGAAAAGTTGCTTCCAATTTTAAACTCTTTAGTGCTCCTTGTTGTGCCTGTGCTCTGGAGAACTCTGGCTAGTTTAAACTATGATTTGTAGCAAGCCAGGATGCAATTGTGAGTTATGCTTCTGGCTTGGTCTTGCATCATAAGAACGTAAGGAGAGCCATGTTGGGTCAGACAAAAGATCTCTCTAGTTCAGCATTCTCTTCCCACAGTGACCAGTCAGATTCCCGTGGGAAGCATTCCAGCAGGATACAAATGCCAAAGCAGCCTCTGGCTCATCTTCCCCAGCAATTGCTATTGAAAGACACTCTGCCTGAGATTCTAGCTACACGCAGAATATGGCCATCATGGCTAGTTGCTATTGATCGCCTTTTTGTTCATGGTTTTGTCTGTTCCCCATTCAAAGTAGTCCAAATTGAGAGCTATCCATAGTTGAACTATGCACACATCTGTGTGCTTCCTGTGTGTTTAAAATAATCAGAACTCCCTGGTTTGGTAACAGAGAACCTTGGTTAGTTTATTAGCAGAAGTGAATGCTTGCAATCGAACATAACTCGAAAACATATATTAGTGTTATGTCCAAACTGGGCCTTTGTGTAAATCAGGATTGAGTAACGCATGGCCTGCGTATGTCCTCTGCCACCCCTCCAAGCTGCCAAAACTCATGGAAGTTTCAAAAACGCTTAACAACAAGAATAAGCTAAAATTGGCCCGGTAGCAGTTTGCCACTGACATTCACAGAAAATGCTGATTTTTTGCTGCCGCTGAATTCATCAGCATGGGAGTAGCAAGAGAGTGACCCACCCCGTTGAATTTGTCCACCCAGGTGTAAACAAGCCAGTCTCATCATGTGGATTATATCAGTGAGGCAGAACAAGGGCAAGACTTGTCTGCACAACTAAAGAGTGTTGTGGCATTTTATCCATGTAATTTTTAATGCTTTTGAAAAGTTCTCATTACTTATAGCTCTCTTTGTGCAGCTGAGTCAAAGAAGGCACATTACCCCGTGAAAAGACACTTGAGGGGAAAGAGGAAAGCATGGGATATTTTCACATTGTGAGGACATTTGGGTAAAATTTAAGGCCAAGTTCTGAAGTGGTAATCCTGACTGGACTGAACCACTTCATATTGCCAGTGTGGACTTAATGGAATAATGCTTCATTTATATATTTATATATGTGTAGCATTTTGATCTCTCTGTTTAGCCAGGAAAAAAATACCTATCCCCAGGCAAATATTTCTTCAAACAGTCTCTAACTGCTTGATTGCAATCTTAAAAGAATGACGGGGAAGGAAAGGATTGGGAGAGAGGAGGGGAAAAAATCAAATTTAGGCACTAAAATCCTGGCTGCAAAATTCAGGTCAGATCCCGGACACTGTGGAAGGGCTGCTCTGGCCTTTTTCCCTTCTCTCTGATGGCCTCAGCAGTGACAGTTGGTAGCAGGAGGGATGGAGCTACACATATGCATGAAAAATGTGTGCATAGACACAACAGTAACTGAAGGGTTCTGGTCTAACTTTCTTAGTGATTTGCCAGTTTTCTTTGTGGGGGATGAAAAATAATATGGAGGAATTCTGTATTCTGCTATCATGCAAGCGCCCTTGTTTCAGTTTGAAGTGATACAGTCCAGACAATGGCTTATTAAACCTGAAACTAAGTTCCTGACACATGGGTAGTAAATTTGTTTGTTAAATCATGAGATGTCATATACAGATGACATTCCCCTCCTTCAGGCATTCAGAATGTTCCTCTCCAGACTGAAATCTTACTACAATATAAGGATGCATTTAATAAAAGCAAAAAGAAAGCCAGGCTAATTGAAGTTCCTCCAGCACAACTGCTAGTAATAACTCACATTTGGTATAAGTTATGTACTCATGACGGGAGGTAAGTACACTGCTAGAAGTTATGGGCAGTATATGATCAAGCACAATTGAAGAAATGCCTATGAAGGGGGTCTGCAACAAGCCTCTGATTGCTACTATGGGCAGTCTTATTTTTTTGCATCAGGTGTGGTTAATCCATAAGCATTGTGGACAAGAGCCATTTCCTTAGCACTGGAGAGGTTCATAATGCAGTGTTATGCATGTTTAATCAGAATGAATCCTCTTCCAGTTCAAGGGGGCTTATACTCTAATGAGTTTAGGAATACGGTTTTGGCTGCAATCCTGTACACATGTATCTCAGAGTAAGTCCCATTGAACTCAGTGAGGCTTATTTCTGAGTCAAGATGTGTAAGATTGTGCTGTCGGCTGTATGTGGATCAAAAAGATACTTCTTGTGTCTGGCTGTATCCCTTTAGACTGCAGGTGGGGGATTGCAAAGGATGGAGTGGCCCCCAGTACCAAAATACATAGATAAATTGCTGCTTCTTAGAAAACTAGCCTCGTTCTAACATTACACAAGTGTAGAGTGTAGATATTGTCTTTTTGTTCTTTGCTTCTGTGTGGAGGAGACATCCATCTTTCCATGAGGCCAAGGTCTGGGCTAGCATTCGCATCTGATGACAGTATCATTCCTGGGTTGAATGTCCTATAGCTCTCCCAAGGAAGGGCATATTTAGATATCTCCAAATAATTCTCTCCATTTTTACTGTTGGAAAAATGTAGGTGTGGGCGCAACAATTGGCACAGAAAGGGATAGAAAACAAATTGTTTGATTGCATTGATAGCTTGTCTTTTCTTCTAAGGTGTTCCTCCCCATTTTGTCATTACAACACCCATGTGAAGGAGGTTAGCTAAGAGACAGGACTGGCCCAGGGTCATCAGGTGTGCTGCCTGACAAAGTGAGAATTTAACCTGAGTCTCCCCAAGCCTGTTTCAACGTTCATCACACTGGCTAGACCATCTTGCCAGCTAGCTTGCCTTTCTGTACCTTTAATTGTATTTGTGAATGTGGTAAACTTTCTTCAGCCTCACTGGGCCTTGATGAAGCCAAGACATGAGGAAGTATGGTTTGCTTTTGTTGAAGAATGCCTTTTTAAAGGGCTGAGCCAAACTCCTCAATTTAAACAACGGCATTAGAGGAAAGATGGCACCACTTCTAATCAGTTCTTTCTTGGAGAATCAGTTGGAATCAGTTACATATTTTTATTTCAGTGGTTAAAGACCCTCAAATAATTTCATATAGAAACGGACACAGGTAACATACCTAGCAACTTAAAAATGGAAAAGTCTTAGTGGCTTGTCTCCTTGACAGATGATTATATGATACTTAAGGTATGTCACAGGAAGCTCTGAATTCGATGTACCATTGATTTGGGCAGAAGAATTATTCTTTTAACCAGAAGAACCTATTTAGCATTTGACAGACAAATTACACAGAGGAACCTCTAACAAAAGAAGCCATAGGTTAGATGTTAATTGGTCTCTAAACTGCTTCCATTCTACATTCTCTTTTTATGCTGTATGCTATGAGCAATATGGCCACCATGTTGCTCATAGCGTATACAGGGTGTGCCAAAAGTAGTACTGATTGGGTCATGTCTAGTTTCTGACATGTCCTCCATCAATGGTGCAACATTCCTGGAACCTGTCCCGAATACTGTGACACAAATTCCAGTGAGCAGCAATGTCGATAAATGCTTGTGAGATGAACTCCTTCAGTTCATCCACTGTGTGAGGTCCTCCATGACATGATCAGTACTGTATATCTACTTTTGGCCTGTCCTGTAGATAATCAGATATCTATAGTACTAAACAGGAATGCAACCAGAATTCCTCATTAATCACATTTTGTATTCCATAATCCTGTTGTTCTTGGTTTGTCTTCATAACTATGGTTGTGTGCTGCCTTTTTCATGTTACCTTGTTTGTCACAGACTCCTTGCACATCCACTTCTGAACCCCTCAGAGAATTCAGGAAAGTGTTCAAGGTGCATTCTTGGCTCACTCAGGTGAGGTCTGGTAGGACTCACTATTGACCCATGTGAGTGGAGAATGCTCCGTTTCCCTGTGGCCATGCACTTTTTCAGGGAAAGATGGGTAGTGGTTGGCTAGCTGAAGTGTGTTTCCTATACTCACATTCTCACAGAAGAACCTCTTATTGGTTTCCCAAGATGTCCAGAATGGATTCTTCAGAAAACAGGTTGGTTAGAGAACCATCATACCACAATCAATAATGACCTCTGTAGCACATAGAAAGAGTGGCTAAAGTATGTTAATTAAGGGATTTTAAGGGTGTTTATTTGTGTGATCATAAGAATTTTTCTTCTGGATCTATAGATAGATCTAAAATCCATGAGTTGTCATTCCAGAGCTTGTTTGAGATCTCAACCCTTCTCTGCTAGATTTATAAAAGGCTCAGTTTTTTCAGGCTTGTAGAAGTATGTTGACATCTTTATAGAGTGCTGTTCTTTATAGAGGCACCCTGTGGAGCCACATCAAGCTCACTGAAGAGGTTTTCTAGCCAAACAGTACCACCAGGGGGTAAAACTGTTCCTGGACTATACCACTTCAGACTGCATGGGGAGGGGTGTTATATGGATGAATACTCCCCCTCCCCAGGGTGGGAAGCATTTCTAAATGAAGAAATGTGAGGAGAAGACTAGGCTAGAACCTTCTTTTCTAGCATCCTATTTTCAAAGTGCAAGGAGAAGTGCATGATGGTGATTATTGCTATTATAACTACAACGTGGAGGAACATTCTGTCATGCGAACTCTCCCAGGCAGTCTGAAGTTACATAATCTAGAAACAGTTTCACCATATGGTACTTTCCAGGTAAAACTGTCAAGGGGCGAAAGGGAATTAGAGTCTATTCAGCATGATGGATCACAGATTGTGTAGGCCTGCTTGGTCTGGAGAGAGCCCTTCCTCTCTTTCCTTCAGTACTGACTCTAGATGTTTCCTTGCTACCTGTCCTGGGGGGCCACATTTCCTTATGATACTGGGCATATGATTGCTGCATGTGTACAACAGGCTGTCCTGTGAAGTGATCTCCTGTCCCATGTGTATACCACTCACATGGAGTGTGGGAAGCAAGAATGCATTTCCTGGCCCTGTGCCTGAAGTTATCATGCCCATCCACTATGTCAAAGGAGCCTGTTTATGCGTATAAGTGCACGAATATCGACTGTCCTGGAATCCAGATTTTGCAAGGTTTCAGGTGTATGGACGGTCGGCATGTAGATGGATGTACGTGTGTAGAAGCCCCTTTCATGAGTTTTGCTGAGTGGGACTGGTGGGCACATTGATTTAGTGGCAGGGCTAGCAACCCGGTTCCACTTCTTCCACCACATGTTTGACATATGCACCTGTGAGTGCAGGAAAACATCAGAAGAGCCCCTGTGTTTTTAAAATATCCAGATGTGTTGGGATGTAATGAATACAAGGTCAAGCATACAGGATTGAAAGTGGTCCTTGGTGGCAAATCAGGGTATGGAGCTGCTGACTCAACGTTATAATCTATGAGTGTGTGGGTTTGGTTAATGTAGTATCCTGACTTGTTTCATTCTTAGAATTTCTAAAATTTTTATTATTATTATTACATTTTTATACTGCCCATAGCCAAAGCTCTCTAGGCAGTTGACAGCAATAATCATAGAATCATACGCTCAAGTCACCCATCCCACTTCTGCCCAGGCCTGACCCTGCTTAGCTTCCAAGATTAGGCAGGATCAGGCACTTCAGGCTACGTGAAAGCTGTATTTAACTGTTAAGTGTAACAATTCATGGAACAACCAGAATACCAAAGATATAAACATTGCTGAGATGTTAGGAGGAATATTATGAGCAATTTGGTGACTGATTTCTTTACAAGGTGAAGTTTCTGCACCCAGTCATCCTAAAGGGAGGGCTTATCGAATGAAATCTCACCACAGTGTGCCATGAGAACCTGATGGATGCAGCAATTATTGTATGTCAAACCCTGACTTCTGAGGGAAGACATAAAGTTTGCTGGCAAGGCTGTCCAAAGGTCACAGAGGAAAGCATCAAGGGCAGCTTCCAGTTTTTAAGGCATTGCATTGGAAACGACAGCACAGATGGGCTGTTGCACCTTCTTCCCCCGCCTGTCTACCCAGCCAGCAGCCAGTGTTTTGTTTTTTAGCTTTTCCAGGCCTGCTGCCACAACCCCTGTTCTTCCTACTGCTACACGGTGGCTTTTGAATCTGTCCTCCTGTCATTTTCAATCAGGGAGTGCCTCCATTGCAGCTGGATGACTGGCTGCGACATGGACAGTAAGGTTTGATTTGCAGCAGGAGGGGTGCTGGGCCACAGCCGGACAGGGCTGCGATGTGGTTGGCAGAGCCCCTGGCACGGCGAGGCCTCGCCATAGAGAGGGATCAGCACTGCAGCTTGAGCCAAGCGCACAGCAACAACTAACCTGCAATAGCATTACATCGTGCCCCTCAGTTCCTGTATGTACATTTGCTATGTGATATATAAATTAGGATGCTTATTTCGTAAAGCAGCATGGGATAAGTCTACTCTTCTCAAGAAAATAGCCTTAATTTTTTGATTGGATAATCAATGTGTATGGTGACAATACATTTATACTGTCTATAGCCTATTCTTTTGTTACTTGGGAAGCTTACGAGATGACAGCAAGATGTCATCTTTTGTACCTTGGGCCAGCTTGTTATTTAAGCTGACAGGAACGTCTTGGAACTCAGGGTGGGAGGTCTCCCCGTTTCACCTTTTTCCACCTTTTGGATACCTTGTCATCAAGGAGAGCAGTCCAGAGTCTGCAGGATTCCACATGCCATGTTTGTTTATTGGATTTGTTTAAAGGCTGCCCATTAGCATCACACCCTCTACTATGATCTTGAGATACAGTTTTTGGAATGAAGTGCACCGATCTCCATTTAGGGGGAAGGTGCAGCTGCGTTAGGAGAAAGGTATTCAAGGGCTTTTTCCATTAGGAGGTGTTGGCTCCAGTCCTGACCCACTTCAAAGAAAGGACCAGTGAGCTTCAGGCAGGCATGAAATGGGGTCCAGGATGATTCGGGGCATCAACAGCCATAGAAACAGTAGAAAAGGCAGTCACTTTTAAGCAATTGTTTGTTCTTGAACACTGCCTTGGTTCAGGAGGCTGGCTGGCTGGCTTTGAGCAACCTTGTTCCAGTTTTGGTTTTCTAAGCAGTCAGTCCCATTCCATGACTGAGTTTGGAGGGTTGCCAGGAAACCCCAGTTTGCTGACACCAGGATGCAGCTCTCTGGTCCCTGGGGCTGTGCGAAATGCACTTGGCTCTAACCAGCCTGATAAGCACAGCTCCAGCAGCCTGTACCCACACTTGTGCGTCTGTGCATTGTTTGTGGAGCAGCTCACACTGCATAGCCCCCTGGCTGTAACTAGCATAGGGGGTTAATTCAGATCCTGCATGTTGCTGCTGCATTTGCTTTTCCTCATCCACCTGAGAAGTTGCAGCCCTCAGAGAAAGAGTTTGTTATTATGTGGGAACACTCATCTAGTGCTTTCTGGATTTTGCCTGTCTGGGGAACACTTTGTGATAGCCTGGGCTAGAGCTGGGGAGAGTCACATGGCAGCAAATGGACTGGGTAAAATGTGGATCCAAGCCAAAGGAAGCAGCAGAGTTGAAGAAAGAAATTGAAGTTTTGTTTTGGAGTGAGGGGGAGTTGCAGATGAGTCTTGCTTCAGATGGGCCATAATGTGCAATGTTGCATTTTGTTTCTCTCACCCCCCACCACCCCCAGGGTACACTTTGTCAATTTTCTCCCTGACAGAGCCCCTAACAGAGCTCAGTGTCTGGCTGCATAATCGGCTTGTGGAGTGGAAGTGAACATGGCCCTTGGGGAACGTGCAAGCTGGCTGGAACCTCGCGTGCCCTTTCTGGCACCGCTGCAGCATCCAGCAAGTTGGAGCAGCGCCAGAGCAATGTGTGGCTTTCCATCCAGCCCTCCACTGTCTCTAGGTGCCTTTTCCTGTGCATCCAGCCCCGGGGCAGAGGGCAAACACCAAGGCGTGTCGGGCCCTGATCTGGACCAAGCAGGTGCAGCTGAGTTCATATTGATGAACGGGTTGGCCAGTTCTTTTTGTGGTCTCTCTGAGGCTGGAAGCCAGCAGCAGATGGTACTGCTGGCATGTGCCAGGACAGTGGGCATCTGCCAGGCAGTCAGGGGGTTTAGTGAGAGCCTCTTCCCCCTGCCAATCCAGCACCTGTTCCCAGGAAATCAGCATATTGCCCTCCTGTAGTCAACTAGTTGGGGCCAGAGACTCCACAGGAGCAGATCAGTTGGCTGTTTCCATAAACTCGGCTTACATGGAGGTGAGAGCCCGCCTCAGGAGCAAGAAGCACTTCCACCAGCCGGTTTTCTGGTATGGGACTGTGGGTGTACTAAACTGACCGTTGGGCCCCTGCCATATGGCTGTAGTCCTGGTGATTATTCCATTCCCGGGAGCAATGGCCACGTTTGTCCTTGTGCTAAAAGACCTCAGCGTCATGGGCAGGATTTTGTTCTTCCTAAAGGAGAAATGAGCCTTCAGATGAGGAGTCTGATGTGGTGCAATCCATCAAAGGCTGCACCGCAGGACTGTGCCTGTGATATACCGCAGCTCTGTTCTGTTTGCTTAAAAGAAGCCTAAGGAGGAAGAAAACATGAAATGTGTTACTTTAAACTCCAGTGATTTGGAGGCAGACTTGATTTAATCGAACACCTTTTTTTATAATAAATGGCTTGAAAATTGTCACGAACATCATTGTGTATATGATGAAAGACCTAAACGACCAGCTGCTTTTGGGAACAGAAATTAATCTTAGATAGGATTGTTCTTGCATTTCTGGAGGAGGCTGTAGCATTGTGGGCAGTCAGCAGAGCCTTCCTTAATCCAAAGGAGAGGAAAATATAACGAAAGACAATAATTTATTTGCTTTGGACAGAATCTTATGCAGGCTTCAGCAGAGAACGTCTTACAGCTCCCAGCTAGTTAGAGAATGCTGTGAGTTGTAGGACTTTTCCCCATCTAGTCTTGCACAGGATTGCACCCTATACTAACATGCTTATAGCCCTCCTTTCCTCCAAGGCAAAATAAATATTTCCCCCAACAATTCTATGCTCACAACAGGACTCTGTGTTCTGTGTTCTGTTCAGGCTCAGACCCGCCATCAAGCGGAGGGCAACACCAGCTGCCCCTTGCCTTGCCCTGCAGCCAGGCAGGTGTCTCCTATCTGGTGGGGCTGATTTCTCCTTGCCCAGAGGGTCTGCTAGACCCCACTGCTGACTGGCCACCTGTGAGCTCTGCTTGCTCTTCAGGTATTCCCTCATGTGACAGCAACAACAAAAGAGGCCTCCTGGGCTGAAGGAAAAGTGTGCATCGTCCACGTGGCGGAGCTGCATGTGTGGGAGGGGCTTGTCCAGCTCCGTGCCCAAGGGAGACAGCGAACCTGAGTCATGTCATGGCTTGCTCAGGCTTCCCTTCCCAGGCCAACTGCCCATGAGGCCTGGCTGACTTGTTCTTCGTAGCATAGTTGAGTATCTCGCCTCAGCACATATGTACTTTCCCCTCTGGATGAAAGATCTAAATAACAAAGTTGAAACATGGTGAGAAGCCACCATGAATAAACTGAAACTTAATCCAGACAAGATGGAAGTCCTGTGGTGGGTGGATCGAACTCCTGGGTAGGTGGCCTGGACCTTGCCCTGGACGGGGTTGCACTCCCTCTAAAGGACAGGGTCCGCAGCTTGGGAGTGCTCCTCAACCCCTCAAGTGACTGCGGTGGCGAGGAGCGCTTTCCTTCAGCTTCGGCTAGTCTATCAGCTGCGTCCCTACCTGGAGGAAGACTGCCTAGCGACAGTGACACATGCATTGGTTACTTCCTGGTTGGATTTCTGTAATGAGCTCTATGTGGGGCTGCCCCTGAAGACAGTCTGGATACTTCAGATGGTGCAAAACAGAGCAGCCAGGTTGCTGACAGGGACTGGGCATTATTCTCACATAACTCCAGTCCTCTACCAGCTTCACTGGCTTCCCATCGAAGTCTGGGCTCAATTCAAGGTACTGGTTATTACCTATAAAGCCCTTAATGGCTTGGGACCTGGATACCTGAAGGAACGCCTTCTTCCATATTTGCCCTCCCGCCCCTTGAGATCGGCAGCAGAGGCTCTCCTCTGGGAACCCTCCGTGAAAGATATTAGGAAGCAAAGTACCCAGAGGAGGACTTTCTCTGCGGTGGCGCCCTGTCTATGGAACGCGCTCCCCAGAGAGGTCCGCCTGGTGCCGTTGTTATGTGTTTTTCGGCACCAGGTTAAGACCTTTTTATTCCAGTGGTATTTTAATACGTGTTAATATTGTCTTTTTTATGTTTTTAATTGCAGCCAGTGTGGGTCAGGAATTTTATTTATGTTATTTATGTTATATTTGACATTGTAAACCGTCCTGAGGCTTTTTTACGAATAGGACAGCATATAAATATTTTAAATAAATAAATAAATAAATAAATTTCCCCATGTGACTTTTTTTTTTTTTTTTTGGAGCAGCGAACGCAATTTTGAATATTCAGGTCATAGCAGGGGTGCAGTGTCACTACTTGCTTCATGTGAACCCAGCTAGGATGGGTTGTTGGATTGGTTAACAAGCCAGCCAGAACACAGGGACTGTTGAAAGGGTTGTGAATAGCTTCTCAACTCTTCCAGTAGCCCCACCCCCCCTTGCCAGATTTGCCAGTAATGAGAAGCTGCAACACGGCCCTGCCATGCCCTGAATATTCAAAATGGTGGCCACTGCCATGGTTGAAAGCCCAGTGGGGAAATTCACCTTTAGGGGCTCCTTGTTAGCTGTGAAACATGCTCTTAGTGTGTGGTGGGGGTGGTGTGGGGATGGCATGAGGCCAGGGGTGGTACAAGCCTCTCTTCCATGGAGCATACGGCAGTTTTGTTTTCCTTGTGCTGGGCAGGATGCTCTGCACTTTTGCTTTGTGAGTCTGCTTGGAGCACTACTAATGAATTTCTAAAAGGAAATGTCTCTGGTCTCAGTCAGACAGACAGGTTATCACAGTATTTCCCCTTTTAAAAAGCACATCCTGGAAGATACTTTCTTTAAGTCTGGGCACAGAGGGATGCATATTGTGACTGAGAGGTGCTTTGTGCATGGGCAGAGTCTGCAACATCCTATTTCTCGTATGGAGCCACAGAACTGAAAATATGTTCTAATGCTAAACTCTGGCAAAGCCTGGCTCAGCTTACGTAGAGCCTTACATTTCATTGTATCTGAATGAATTTGTTCTTTCAATTTTAGGGAAAGATGTGGCTTGGCTTTTGCAAGGTTGAATGTTTGTTTGTTTTTTCAAACTGCATACAACCAGAAGCAAGAATTCCCTGTTTTTTCTTGAAGAGTTTTTGATGTATTTTATTTTGGGGTGTGGTGAGGTGAGGTGATGGGAATGTATTCATCCTCCTAAAAAGTGCACAGTTTCGAGAATATGTGCAGAGAATGGTTGATAGTGACAAGACCATTTCATTTATTGCTTTTTTGTACCACCCACTAGTCAATTCCCTGGGCAGTTTATATGGCTTAAAATTTAAAAAGCTTATAAACCCCCCTGTATATACATAAATGCATAAACATACAACACACACATTTATGTAAAACAGTCTTTAAAAATCAACAAGAAAAAATTCAAGCCCTGATTAAAAAACATAATTCTATGCTGTCAAATGCCTGAGAGAAGATGAAGGTGTTAACCTGGTGTGGAAAAAGTAATGTTGGCAGCAGGTGAGCCTCCTTGATGAGATCATTCCAAGATTAAGGGGCTACCACTGAGAAAGCCCTCTTCCTTGTTGCCACTTTCTGAGCCTTCCTTGGAGGAGACATCTGGAAGAGGACCGTAGATGATGAATGTAGTGTACATTTTGAGAGACCATGGCAGCCTGCATATGTTTACATTTTTTCTTTCTATGTCATAATTCTGCCCTTTTTCTTGCAAGGAACCAGGTGACTTATATGACGGTCCTACTCCTTTCCATTTTATCCCTAGCAGTCCTGTGAGGTAGAGCAAGCTGAGAGTGAGTGACTGGTCCCAAGTCACCTAGTGAGCTTCATGGCGGAGTGGGGACTGTAACCCAGACCTTCCAGACCAAGTCTAACCACTGCGTCACAAGGCACTCTTTCCTTAGTGATGTACAAGTCTACATGTGGGGAGGTTAAATGCTGCAGCCCCACCCACTAAAAACAGCAAAAGAATCTGCTGCAGTCCTGCCATGGCTGATCAAATGGTATGCTCCATTCTTGTCTGGTAATAGATCCAAAGAGAGACGGAAGTGCTCAGCAGAGCCCCTCCCCTCAAAGCTTTCTCAAACCAGACTTCTGTAGTGACAGCACTGGGTACTGGATTCTGGTATTTGCACTAGAAGGCACTGCTTGCCACATTTATTCCCACACCTGCTGTGTAAATCCCCAGGTTTACATTATACCACTCTGGTGTCCTCCAGAGTTGTTTGGACTTTCATCATACCCAATGTGATGGGAGTTGTAGTCCACACATAGCTAGTGAGCATCAGGTTGAGAAAGGCTGGCCATACCCATAGTGGGCCTCTTTGAGAGAACTTCATGATTTGCCAGAAGTGCAGTATTTAACTCCTAATGAGTATATGGGCATTACATTCTTATGTTGTTTTAATAGGCAATAGGTTAATCATTAATAGAATAATAGTTTTTGTGCATTCCTCTTTCCTGGAAGCTCTCACCACCAGTCTACAATTCTGAGGATTCCTTGGCAGTAGCCAAGGCAGTGACACTGGGATAAAATCTCACACCCTCCTCAGGCAGCTTGTTCCATCTCCCAACTGTTAGGAAGTTCTTGCTCATGTCTAATGCAAATCTACTTTCACAAAGTTAAAACCATTGTGCCTGGTCCCCCAGTCACTGGAAAAGATGAACAGTTGCTTTCCTCCTTCTGAATCTCATTTGTATATATTTTACTTAGTTTGTCCGGAGGCAGCAAAGCACACTCAGCCTGCCACTTTCTTTTCTCTTGGATGCTCTTAGAGTTGGTGGAGTTATACTGTATCTTAGGGCTTACTCCTGCAAATAATTGCTTAGGTGGGCAGGTGACTTACATGAGCAGTGTAGCATCAGAGGAGCTTGCTGCGAAAAGGTCACAGCATGTACTTCCACAGCAAGATGTGTTCAAGAAAAGCATTTTGTTTCTGCTTTTATTGCACAGCAGTAACCAAGATGATTTTCCATGGATGGATCCTCAGATGTAGCTCTGTTGTCATGGCTATGAGCAGCTCTTGTGATTTCTGAACTGATCTTTTGACCAAGGCTGTGGCCTCATGTCCAAACCACATGCCAGTTTGAGTGCATCTCCACGTGAGAATGGAGTGGGCATGGGGAGAGTGCAACTTTTTGGGGCACTGTCAGCTGAATAGGAAGGAACTGCCTGTTTCCTTCCCACCCCAGTACCAATCCTTCCCATGGCTTGGCAAGGAAGAAAAGGGGAGGCACCCTTCCAGGGCTCAGGGCCTGCTTGCAAGCAGAGCTTCCCATTTTGAATCATCTCCACATGGTAAGCACTCGGTCTGTGGAGGAATGCGTCAAGCATACATGCCATCCGCAACACCCTCTTCTCAAATGCCTACGGAGAGGGTGGGGGGAGCGTGCTTGCACGTTTTAGTGATGCCTGTTGAAGATCCCAGGGAAATTCTTGGCCAGTTTGCTGCTGTTAGAGGCAGTCTGACCACAAGGGGAGGTGAAGTGCATTCTGTACACCTCAGAAGGGGGTAACTATAGAGGTCAAAGCTGGCTTATGGGAACCAGCTTTCTGGTGGTTTCCTTAGTTTCCATTGTTCCTTTCAATGTGACTTGGACATATTACCTAGTTTTCACTCTTGTTTGCTTCTGGCTCTTTTTGAAAAAGGCTGCAGGGGTTACACCTGAAGTGTGCTAGTTTTCATTCTTCTTCATTCATTTCTTTCCTCCTTCCTCCCTCAAATGGGTGTGTGCAATAAGATGATATTTGGACCTGAAATGGAGAATTTCCCTATACGAATTTTATTGTTTGCCACCTTCAGAAGGCTCCTGCCCTGAAAAGTGTTTGAGAAAAATTGTAAGCAAGGTTAAGTAATAACCCTACAGTGATATTACCTGACAAATTCAAGGTGCTGGTTATTACCTATAAAGCCCTAAACAGCTTGGGACCAGGATACCTAAAGGAATGCCTTTTTCCCTATTTGCCCTCCCACCCCCTGAGATTGGCAACAGAAGCCCTCCTCTGGGAACCCTCTGTGGAAGACGTTAGGAGACAGAGTACCCAAAGGAGGGCCTTCTCTGCAGTGGCGCCCCGACTATGGAATGTGCTCCCCAGAGAGGTCCGCCTGGCGCCATCACTATATGTTTTTCGGCGCCAGGTTAAGACCTTTTTTATTTAATCAATATTTTAATAAGTTTTAATAGCAAATTTTATTACTGTATTTCATTAATTGCAGCCAGAGTGGGTCATCAATTTATTTATGCTTTTAGCTGTCCAGAGACATTAGTAATTGGACAGCATACAAATTTTAGTTAAGAATGAATGAATGAACTTATACATAGAATGTCCAGCAGACCAGCCTCACTTTGTTGGATAATAAGTTGAGGGGGGTTATCACTTGAGTCTTCTGCCTTGTGTTACACATGGACATATGGCATTGCCTTGAGTTAAAGCCCCACTTTAGCATACCCCAAAAAAGTGCAAAAAAAAAGTCGATGTGGAATACATGGATAGGAGTTTATGTATAAAGCACTTTAAGTATATTATCTTTCCTGCTTGGTTAGGAAAGTTGATGGAGCAGTTGGGTTCGGTGCCAGTCCGTATTCTGGTAGCTTAAGGCTGGCTGGAATGCACTCCCCCATTGTTGAGTCTTCCGTACCCTCTATAGTGTGTGGCAACTCAGATCATGTAGGGTTGCCCCAAGTGTATCATCACTTCCCATGCCAGTGTAGAAATGTGAAGGCCTGGAGAAAAATCAGGAAAAATTGGCAGTGGGGATGTGAACCCCTAAATTAGGGGGCAAATCCCTTTTTCCCCTAAGGATTTTTTAGAATTAGGTGAAAAAATGTAAGCCCCTTTCCCCAATATTTGGTATTCAAGAATGCTTCTTGTTGTTAGTTGCGAAGTCGTGTCCGACCCATCGCAACCCCATGGACAACATTCCTCCAGGCCTTCCTGTCCTCCACCATCCCCTGGAGTCCACTCAAGCTCACACCAACTGCTTCCGTGACTCCATCCAGCCACCTCATCCTTGACTGTCCCCTTCTTCTTTTGCCATCTATTGTTCCCAGCATTAGGCTCTTCTCCAGGGAGTCCTTCCTTCTCATTAGGTGGCCAAAGTATTTGAGTTTCATCTTCAGGATCTGGTTCAAGAATGCAGTTACACTGATAATGAGGGGGCAGTTCTCTTGACTGATGAAGACTAGAATGACTAGGGCCAGTGGACTGGCTGTCGTCAGATTTGCTTCAGCCTGCTCCTTCAATGTTCAGCTTTAATTAAGAGAGAGAGAGCCTAATTAGAACAGATACTAGTGGTCGGCGATCAGATCTTCAGCTTCTTTAAATTCTCTTACATTCCGCCCCCCCCCCCCCAATTTATATCCTGCCTTTTTCCTACAAAGGGCTCAAGGCAGCTTACATCATTATCCTCCTCCATCTTATTCCCACAACAACAACCCTGTGAGGTAGGTTGGGCTGAGAGTCTGTGACTGGCCCAAAGTCACCCAGTTGGCTCCATGGCTGAGCAGGGACTAGAACCCAGATCCTCTGAGTCCCAGTCCCAGGCTCTTAACCACTACACCACACTGGCACCACACTGGCTCATTGTTATGTTCTTTCACAAAGCAGCACCTGGGTAGAGGAAATGGAAATAGCTTGGATGGGGACTACTGGTGCTAGGGGAAGGGGGTGTATAATCCTTTACTTCACATGTTTTCCCCAGTGCAAATTGACCTGGTGTTATTTGCCCCAAGAGAAAATTTACTTAGGAAAATGCCATGAAGAATAACCTAACTTCCCCCCTCCCCTGGGCAGGCAGATAAAAGAAAAAAAAGAGAATCAGATAAGAGTGTGAAAATCCAGTGGATTCTTTCAACTTGGCCACATGGATTTCATACCATCCACCTTGTGCCAGCACGTGTCATTAGCAGATCCCTCCTTCTTTCCTTCTCCAGCAGATGAGACTTTAGAAGCATAGTCCTTTTATTAAAGCTTAACACAATCAGAGGTGGGGTTCTCCTCAAGATGTGGGAGAAGCACCTATCCATGTAAAGGGTAGAACCAAATTGAAACTTCTCCTCCTCCCCTCTCTTTCAGAAAAGCTTCTGACTCTACCCTCAGGGTAGGGTTGGAGAAACCCTTCCAGAATCTGTTCCTCCAACCTGCAGCCTTCCTCTCATGCTCGGCCTACAAAGCAAGCCGATCCAAGAGGAAAGTCTGCGAATGCCCATGTGCAACTAGCAGCCCTGCATTTCAGGTTCAGCTGGCCATCCCAGCAACCAGCCTTCTACCCTGCCTGCTGCAGCCAACGGCGGTGGGACTGTCCTGGAAGAGGGGTGCTGCTAGTGGTCCCGCATTACACCATTTCTGGCAGTCAGTGACCAGCCTTTTTCCCTGCCTGGTGCAGCCAGTGGCGGCTGCACTGGGCAAGAAGAAGGGCACTGTGCTTGGAGATCATGAGGCTTGATTCCTGGCGAGCACCACACAAACACTGGGTGTGCCCACCAGGAGCTTGGACTCAGGGCTGCTGCAAAGTGGGTTGGAGCATGGGGAGCTGAGCCCAGGGAATCTGATGGATTCCCAACACCAAAAGGATTCCTTGCACATTCCTCCTTCAGTGTAGCTCCAGCTTCTTGCGGACTGGATGGCTGGAAATACTGGGCATTTCATAACTGGTCCATTTGTTTCTCCTGTGGTCTCCTGACTGGGTCAAAGAACCCCTTGCTTGCTGGTCCCCATGCTCTGCCTGAGGATCTTCACGGGGTAACCTTCAAATTGCCAAGGTCTCCCCCCCACTTTGCTCTTCCACCTCCTCCTCAGAATTGGAAGAACCTGTCTAAGCAGACTGCAACTTGCGAGAGCTGGACCTTCTTTCTGCACCACTGATTTGATGTGACACAAGTCAATTCAGCACATGGACTTCCATTTTTGAAAAAGGCTGCAAATTGCATAAATTTGTTAAAGCTAGGAAAACGTATGCAAAATGTGTCTCTGTACCACCGTTAATGCAAATTTATGCAAATTGCATACCTTTGGGCAAATTGCACGGTGGAAGCCTGAATTTGCACACTTCTTCAATGAGCTGTCAGAAAATTCACAGTACCCAAGGTGGGGTGTGTGCCTGTGAGAAGAGGATGTTTCCATACTTCTCATGTTCACTGCTACAAGAACAACAGCAATTACTTCAGTCTAATGAGTCAGCCCAGATTTGCACAAGTCACAATTCATGCACATTGTGCTAGAGATACGTAGTTATTCTTTATTTTCTGTACTTCCTGATAACTGAAGCTCTCTGGGTCATTCACAGCAAAATCATAAACATAGGTGCAATAATAATAGATGCTAATCAAAATACGAATATAATAAAATACAGCATAAAATTCAAATATACAACAGTTAAAACAGCTAAAACAGTTTCTGTAAAAACCATACCTGTTGAAACAGCTGGCAAGTCCCATCATGACAAATGTTGGCACCAGCTATGCCTCATTGGGTCCAGTATTCCACAGTCTGGGGACTCCTTCCGTTTTGTCTCCCTTAGACCTGGCAGTTGGAGAAAGGCCTCTGCTGTAGATCATTTTGTCTGAGTAACTGAGATTAGGCAGCCATTCAGTCAGGTATTGTGGTCCTAAGCTGTGTAGGGCTGTATTGGTTAAAAGCAGTCTACTGAATAGGGTTCGGAAGCATAGAAGTCTGGTCGTCCAGTGCAGGCAGGCTCAGCTCCGTCTTCACTGTTTGGACCTTCTAGTCCCAGTTATTAATCTGGCTGCCACATTTCACACAAACAGTAGCCTCTGAACCGTCTTCAGAGGCAGCCCCACACAGAGTGCATTGCAGTAATCTGTTTCAGAGAGTACCAGGGTGTAGCTTACTGAAACCAAACTATCCCTGCCCAGGTAGGGTCATAGCTGGGCCATAATGGATAATTTGCCACCAGCCTAAAGTTGTTAGTATCTTAGCTTCAAATGTGCCCAAATGTTTCAAGGAATTTTGAAGAAACTGATCCCTGCCTTATTTGGCCCACTTTGAGCTCAAATGGAACACATTTTCCAGTTGTGTACATATTTAGTCTTGCTAACTCTTCTTGGTACAGTAGTGCTGGAAAAGGTGTGCCAGCCAGAATCTTTCTTTTCAACCTGAGTAATAAGTAAACCTGCTTCTGGCGCTTAACCAGTTAATGCAAACATACTGGGAGAATTGGCAAGCTTATGGTGCTTATTTCAATTTTATTAAAATTATAACTTTAAAAGTTCAAAGCAAAATAAATTTAGATGTTTAACGATGACAACTCCCCTGAAGTTGACTCAGAATCGGTTTATGAGAGTGTTTGGAAAAGACATATCTGTGTTTTGAAAGTGTTCTTTCTTAGTTGTAACAGTGGGACCTGCTTGCTGGTGGTGCCAAGCACAAATGTTTTGTTCCTTTGGGAACAGGCTTCACCCACTCTGTGCTGACCCCATAATACTATCCACAGTGCAGACCCCTGCTTCCCCCCACACTTGCCATTTAACAGACAGCCTCATGAAACATGCTGGCAAAAAAGAAAAGCTAAGACCTAGGTAGCTGTAGCAGGCTTCAACCCCAAATAGCCAGGCCTGGGTCTCTAGCCCTTCAAACTGCTTGCTTTGCTTGGCATTAAAGTCTAGATCAGTGATGGTGAACCGTTTAGAGACTGAGTGCCCAAACTGCAACCCAAAACCCTCTTATTTATCGCAAAGTGCCAACACTGCAATAAAACCTGAATACTGAGGTTTTAGTTTAGAAAAAACAACTCACAGCCTGTCCAAGCAATATCCTTGGCAGCGCAGTGACCATGCAAAATCTCGGATGAGTTGCGGCTCGTGATGTCATTGCCTGGCGCCGCTACTCCTTTCCGAGCATGTGCATGGCCCCTATGTGCACTGTTATCCCATGCTTAGCCACTGGGGCGATGCTGGGGCTACTTGACCTGCCTGCCGACAGAGAGGGCTCTGCGTGCTTGCTGCGGCACATGTGCCATAGGTTCGCCACTGGTCTACATATTTACAAAAGTACATTAGAGCTTTAGTTAGCATTGCTTAGACCATTGCAGACTGCATTCACAAATCTAAGAAGTTTTCCTTTCCTGATGTTGAGATGGCACAAGAACCCTGCACACTGTGCTTGAATGTTCCTTATCATGTATTACTCTTGTGAGCAGGAGGCAGTAACGAGCCTATGCTTTGATGTTCAGGCAGCGAAGAAACTTTGGCCATCCAGGCAGAAATCCTCCTTGTTAGCTCACTATACTTCATTATCTCTTAGCACCTGTGTAAACAATACTACTCTTGCAACCATATATTTTAATTATGTAGAATGCTGTATGCATGTGCTATAAGTTTGTAAACTATAAAAACTAGCCATTTTCTTTGTCCTTTGGTTCAGAGTCTTTTCAAGAGGGATTCCACTGTTTCTATCTGAACCCAGCTGATTGGAGTCCTACCTTGCAGGAGCCCTCGCTGTGCAGTGTAAGAGGGTTGCTGCTAAAAGTCTTGGAAGTCTACCCAGTATGTCTGGATATTATTGCAATAATAAATTGTCTTCTCCTTAGTAAACCTGAAGTTACTGTATCAATCTCTGGAAAACATTTTAAAAAATCAAAATGTTTTGCCCCTGGCCAGGGCAACAGTGACAGTCAACAACCTCATGTGATATTTGTAGGAAATAATCAAGAGAGCTGATTATTCCCAGCAGAGATGCTAGACCAGACTGCTTGATTGGATGTTATGGTCATGGCAATCAACTTGAAATGTGTTGGGACTAAGCAGCTATTATTAAATAATTTTTGGACATATGCTTACAAAACAGCAGGCATTGTGGTTCAAGTAGCTTCATAGCACTTGATGAGCGTTTCATCGAAAAGAATGGGATGACATTCAGGTCTGGCATCAGGAGGTGGCCTATTTAGACACCTACCCAAGCCATACCCCACATTCTCTCAGGAGGCCAGCTGACAAGAACTCCCATAACCAGTGCCTCCTCCTCACTGCTGTAACCTGCTTGATCATCTGCCTGTCTCTCTGGCCCAAGTTGTGGTGGTGGTCAGAAGGAGGTACAACAGGTGCCATTGCCTCCTTGCCCACTGGCTTTCCATCTGCCAAGCAAGCCTGTGGTAGCTGTGAGGAGGAATAGGAGAAGTTGCCAGTTGCCAGTTGCCAGTGGCTTTGGAGGGAGAAGGCCTATGAAGGGCGTTTTGCCCAAGGGCCCTCAGAAACCAGGAGCCGTTGCTGATAAAGAACCTCTGTGCACAGTGGCTGGCTTTGGGTGCCTGGCTGCTGAATGCTGACTGTGCATGCCCAGAATTGTGTTTTAACATTTGGTAATCAGTGAAAGCTTTGATCTGTAACATAGGTGACCTAAGGTTTTCGGCTAGGACAATCAGGTAACTGCCTCATTAAACTTTTCTCTTCCACATGGGCTTACTCTCCTTGCAAGGCTCCGTACCCTTCATTCTGTCTCTGCCAACAGAAAAATTCCTGGCTACAGACTTGTAATGTTCAGCACCAAGAGGATGAAATCTGATCCATGATAACAACCACCAGCCTCCCAGTGGGCTGCTTTATTATCTTGTGATGCTGCAGAGATACTTTACTTCCCCCAGAGTGCTTGCTGCATTGATAAACAGGCAAGCCCAAAACAACTTTTCCTCTACGTCTCCTTACATTAGACACATTTTGTGGGGTTCCTGGAGTAGTCAGATGCCCAGAATTAAGACAGCCGTGGAAGGGCTGTAGAAAGTGGAACAAATCTGTTAGAACAGAGAGCAGAACATGACTAGGACAATTACAGGTTGGGATCTGGTGCAGGGAATAAGGCACTACCAAATTTTCATGGGGCTAGCTTTTGTAGCAACATTTTCATGTGGCTTATTTTTGCAGTTGTTTTATGGAACTCATATGCAAAGTTTTCTCTGAAGTTCATAGATGAAAAGGCCAGTACTTCTCTAGCAGTGAAAATGACCTTATGCAGTGAAATTGTGACATTGTTCTGTCATGCTGCAAAGTGCCAAGTGATCACATTGTGCAAGGCGTTGCAGTTGCCTCTTTTCAGAAGGCAAACAATTTTGTCTTTTTTCCCCCTCCTTCTTGAGGTGTGTGAAAAGTTTCACAAAAAGACAGCCCTTTTTTCTGCTCAGCACTGGTAGGAATTCAGGGGTGTCAACAGATCCTGGGTGTTTGAATGTAACCCTAATTTGTGCCAAAGGGATCCAGTGTTAATACCTTTGGGTGAAACTAAACCTGGAGAAAATTCCTATGCACAAATCCATCTTTGACAGCATGTGTCTTCAGATGGATCCTAACAGACCTTTTAAAATTTGACCATGGGTCACTTCCAATGCTGAGCATTCTTCTTCCAAATATTTGCAACAACCCTTAACCTGGACAGTCATAGTTTAACCCTGCTGACCATTTCTGTCTCTTTGCTTTGCAGGTCGGATGGGGAAAATTCAAGAACTGTCAGGTCAGTCACATTTAAAGATAAATACAAATAAAAACTTTCTTCCTGTCTTTTGCCCGTTCCTTATAGTTCTTGAACTTAGATTCCCCACTCTGCCCCATCCCATGTCCCCCACATTGCCCCCTTCCCACGCAGAGCCCTGCGTGGTTTGTTATGTGTGGTCTTCCCTGGATGCATTTCTGAGTTTGAGTCTTCTCTTCCATGAAGTAGTTAATCCTGGCATGTGGCTTGGATTGCATGTAAGATGTGGCAGCTGGTGGGCAGGATAGAGATGTGTGCCATTGCCGGGGGGTGGGGTTGGGGTTGTTTGAGGGTTGTGGTTCCTGAGAACAGGGCTGGGGGGGGGGGGGGGTGTATGAAATGGGATAGTTAAGAAAGAGTGTGTTCATTTAAGTCAAATTCCTGTAGTTTTAATCAACAGAGTATGGATACTTACCTAGCCTAGATGATGATGGTGATTGCAATAACAGACAACACTGTACTCCAAAATGCATGTTCATCCCATATCTGTTTGTGCCGTATGTTGAACAAATAATGAAGCATGGTCTCTGCTGACAGGCTTAGGATCTGCAGTAGACATAACATGTGTTATGGATCCTTCTCTCCCAGCACCAGCTGGGACTGCCACTATCAGCATCATTGCCATGGTTCTGCTGTAGGAGGGAGAAAGCCATCAAGCAGCGAGTCCTGGGCTATCTGGCCCAATGCTGCAGCAAGGAGGATGGGCAGTGATGGTGGCCATTGGTCCTCCTTGCCTGTCTGTCACCTGCCACATTCCCTTCCTCCTTATTTAGTTTTTGCTCTGGTTTGCTTGACTGCCTCTTCCCATGTGCCCCTTGCAGCTGCCAGGCTACGCAAGCACTGAACAATATGAGGAATGAGAGGAAAGCAGAAGGCTTTCAGATTACTGCTTCAGATTATCATCCTAGGCTAAACAAGCCATAATCTCTTCATACAGGCTTGGAATCTGAAATAAACATGATATGCATGGACCGGTGCATGCCAGGGTGCCACTGCCCTAATTGCTTGCTGGGGCGCAGCTTGCTTGAATGCAGGCAGGCAGCCTAACTTGTTTGAGGGTGAAACAACCCTCGAGGAACCAAAGGGCTGTTGCTGGGTTGTTTCAGGATTGTTTCCCCCTCAGATAAGCTAGGCTGCCTGGGTTTGGATGACATGACAAGCCACACCTTGGTGAGTGATAGTGCAATTGCACCCAGCATGCATGCACACAGCGTAAATAAGCCACCATGACTACTTTAACCTGCAGTGATGGTACAAATTGGCCTATTGAGTGGAATGGTCAGGGCTGTGAGGGGTGCAAGCAGACCTGATTCCAGTGGTTGGCTACAGGACGTTTGTTTGGTGAGGCCCCCGGCAGGTGCCCATCTGTGTCAGTCAGTGAAGGAAGACTGGATTATGGCTGGTGAGCTGTGTTTAGTGAGTTACAAGTTGTGCTTGGCTGGGACTGCTCCTTGGGAGGAGTCCAATAAGGACTGTTCCTTGGGAGCAGGTGAGGGAATCTTCAATCCAATTTGATCTAACCCTGATGAAAAGTGATGCATGGAATGAAGAGAATTAGAGTCATTGACAGGCATGTGGTAGAAAGCACTTATTCATTCTAGCCCTACTTCTGTACATGTGGGTGGGGAGCAGTTAGTGGTTATCACTGGACAAAATAAAACCAATAATTTAGGGACACATAACCCTCACCTTCAGTTAACACTTGAAGGTTGTTCTGTGGGTTCCAGGGCCATTTTGTTTATGATATTTCTACCCCATCTTTTCTCCAAGGAACTCAGGCTTGGCACCCATAAATTGCTTCCCAGTTTTCATTGGTCTGTGTCCAATCTAACCTTTGTATGACAGCAGCCATAAGGCCCCATTTTAATAGGTTAAGCTCTTTTTTTGCCTTGGATTGGTTGCTGCTGATAAGGGCACATTCATTTGGAAACCAAATGTGTCAATCATGTTACATTAGGCATGGAATCCCTTCTTGGCCACACCTGTATTAGCAGCAAGCACTGTAGTGAAAATAAGAGGACTGACTATGGTAACTACTGGGTACTACAGACCAAGATAGCCGGAGGAGGGGTAAAAAGGGAGCACTACATAAAGTGTAGGAAAGTAGTGGTCTGTAAGCATTTCTTCTTAGCCTCTCTCTGTTTGCCTTTTTAGGGACATGGGATTCTTTTGTACCGTAAGGAGTTTTAGTAACATTATCCCTCTGGCTTTCAGATTATGGTTCTATTTTCCCAGCTGCAGTTTGGTTTTATAAGAACATTTTTGTGTTGGCTAGTGCTGACATAAAATGATATTCTTTTAGGAGGTTTGCAGGTGGAGCTTTGCATGTTGGTGACAATTTTAGTTGCCAGTTTTATGAGTTGCTCATATGACTGGGGAGAGACTGTTTTTGCCACCAGGATAGAAATTTAAAGGGCCTTCTTCCCATATTGAAAACACCAGGATCTGATTCTTCACTTTGCTTCTGACTTAGTCATGCAGACAACTTTGTTATTCTATTGCTTAGTCTCTGCTCTTGGGAGTGGGAAAGCCTTTACAGATCTAGGGTGCTTCCAAATGGAGGCGTGCCATTCAGAAGAGACTGTGTAGCTATTCCTCTATTCCATCTGAAACACTTTTTTCCTGGTAAAAATAAAGGTGAAAGATGCAGTGGGAAAATGCTGGAGGTTTGTAGATGGAAGATGATGACAGCTGGATCCCCTGTAAAGTTCTGTGAATGGGATAGAGCAGTCATACAATAATAGCCTAGCCTTCCCTGGACTGTTAAGAACTTTGGGGCAAGGCTGTTCTTCATTATGCATCGGTGCCACATTTCTCACAAGATCTGAGCTCCCTGATTGATGTGAATCTCCAAGTACTTGAATGACCAATTGAATTAGTGAATAAGTCAGTAGGCTTTGAGCTGTTATCTTATGAAAGAAATACATGTCTGAGAAATCTAGTGCCCAGATATGTCGGCTATATACACACAGAAGAGTGTGTGTGCATTTGTGGTAGGCATGCTTGCATAAGAGTGGCAGCTAATTTCCTGATTAGCTAGGGGAAATATTTCTTTCTCTTACAAACTTAGTAAAGGGAATTAAAGCCAGGTAAAGAGGTTATAGCTTAGGCTCTTGTATTTTATTGTCATATTTTAGAAGGCACTCTGTATATGTGTGAGTTTCCTTTGCCAAACAGGATTTGGAATTGAATGAGGTGGGAAAGAGTTGTGGATGTGAAGATGGTGGAGGCAGCTTCCTCTGATTCTGGCAGGAGAGCATCTCCCTCCTCCACTCCTAAACCCTATAGGCTTTCAGAAGTAAGAGCTAGCAGCTGAAAAATCTGATTTGTTTTAATTATATTTGGGGTAGCTCAAATATGTTGTTCTTCCCTTGAGAAGGGTCAATATGTCAATGTTTAGGAATTCCTAGTAAAAATAAAAGGTGTGTTAAGTTTTTAGCCTTTTCTCCAGGCAGGAGATGCTCAGTTTAAGAAATCTGCTCAGAGCAATCTTCCCAACTTGGTAGCCTCCAGATGTTTTGGACATCAACTCCCATCACTCCCAGCTAGCATGGTCAGTGGTCAGCAATGCTGGGAGTTGTCATTCAAAACATCTGGAAGATGCCCTGCTGAGTCCTTGGAAATGGTAATCTGGGGGCAAGGCTTAATTGCAGTTCCTCAGATTGTTTGTTGGGGGGCTGGGGTGAGAATCAAGACAGATCAAAATGCTGTAAGATGGGCTTGCAGAGACTGCAAGAGGCTGTGCTTTTGCGAGCTTATCAAGGATCTCCTGAGCTGGCAGTGCTTTCTTTGCCAGCTCATCTGGAACCGTGGCAGCCTCTCTCCCAGCCACCTGCTTATATATATTAAGTTGCTTCCAGATGGAGGCTTTTGCACGTGACAGGTATGCTGAGTCAGTTCACTTAACACCCGCAGTCCCTATGTAGATTCTGTGCTGATCACAGCTTGTTTAGATGGACTAGCAGGATCTCCCCCTGCAGTGCAGCTCTGGTAGCACCAACCTCTTTGCTCCACACTGACCAAAAGTGCTCCTGTGAGACCCTTGCCTCTCCTTTTCATGAAAAGAGCTGGCCCAGAACCAAACTAGAAATTCCAGATGGCATCCCCCCACTTGCCCCATCCACTGGGAAGTTATCATGCACCAGCCCTATAGAACAGGAGCACAACAGTGGTCACACACAGTGGCTCATTATTTTAGTATGGCAGGTTTCCCCAGACTGGCTCCCTTCAGCTGGTTTGACCTGTAACTCCCATCAGCCCCAACTCTGAGAACTGCATTACACCTGCCTGCATTCCTGGCCATTGACCATGTTGACTAGAGCAGACTGGAGGTATGTTTAGAATCTCTTTCCTAGGAGATAGGGGTTTGTGTGTATCTATGTTATTTTACTTACATCCCACCTTTTTTTTCATATAAAGAATGCAGAACAACCTGTGATGCAGGTAAGAGTCATTGACTGGCCCAAGATCACCAAGGTCAAGGCCAAATCTCTAGCCATTATGTTGCCCTGTCGATTCCAATAGGGATGATTCTAATAGTTCTATCTTATTAATTGCATCACCTGACCCAAAAGCAATCATGTTTACTTAGGGGCAACTTCTTTGGTGAACTTGAGAGGAGAAAAGTAGCTTGGTGATGTCACAAGGGATCAGTCAGTTGTACTTTCTATTTTATTTTCATTTTTTAAGTTTATAATGTTCAATTTTAAATGTTTTAATATTGTATTTCAGAATTTTATATTATGTAAGCCATCCTGAGTGCTTCCGCAGAAGGACAGGATATAAATGCTTGTCATTAAATAAATAAATAAATAAATAAATAAATTGGCCCACCCTACAAACTTGCACGACCCATTTTTCCCTCCCCCAGGGCTCAAACTCAGCTCTAAAGCGAAAAGGCTCTTTCCGTAGCTCTTCCAGAATGGACCACTGCTCTGAAATGTTGGCCCTGACTGCATGAACAAGCCAGCATGCCAGTTACTGTAGCTGGAGCCCTCCAGTTTGGCTCCTCTTGCCAGTGGGAGCAGCTCAACAACCCAAAGGAGATCAGTCCCAGGGCTGTCTGACCTGCTGCCTGAGCCTGGAACTCTCACATGTCTCACTCTGAAAAAGCCAGAGATGAAATATGTGCATTCATATTCAGGAAACTGTAGCCAGGTCTTGGAGACTGGTTCTGATGGGTTGCCTTTGTAAACTGGGCCACTATGCCTTCTTCCACTCACAAGTATATAATCACAAAGTTGGAAGGAACCTTCGAGACCATCTAGGCCAACCCACTGCACAGTGCAAGCTCTGCAGCGCAAGATGAAGCTACAGTATCTTTCTCAAATAGCCTCTACTTCGGTGCCGAAAGTGGAAGTAGAACCCTCCACGCCCCCAAGGCAGTCTGCTCTGTTGTGAGCAGCCCTCCCTGTTAGAATACTCACATGGTTTCTGCTTCCATCCGCTGGTTCTAGTCCTGCCCTCTGGGATGACAGAGAGCACCTCTTTGCCATCTTCTCTATACCATGCTTTCCCAATTATATGATATTATATGTATATAATATACACTGTATATTTATTATTCATTTCCAAGGCAGTTTACAAAAATAATAACATAATTAAAACACATTCCAAAAGAAAAAAAGTCACACAGTTATAAATGTATCATAAAAGAGATAGCAGAATTAAAAGTGCATCTAAAAGCCTGGGGAAAATAAAAACTTTGCAAAGGCCTTTTCAAGACCAAACTGGACCTGACTTGAATGGTACTTTGCATGTCATGCTGGAGATTCCATGTGTCCTTCTCTTTACAATTCTCCGCACAGAATTTGAATCAGGGATGCACTCCTCACTGAAATTTCTGCATGCAAAGAAAGAAAGAAAGAAAGAAAGAAAGAAAGAAAGAAAGAAAGAAAAAAGCAGCAGAGAAAAAATCCAATTCAGGATGGCAGGGGTGACTTTTAGCAGACAAATAGCAAAGGAAAAGGTTTAAACCCTTTCCCCTGTTGTCATGGATCTGATCTGGCTCTCCCATGACTTCCTTTTGTAACAAAAAAAGGAAGTAGGAATTTCCAAGCAAAGGATTCAAATATGCTTTTAAGATAAAATCTAGCTCAACCTCCTTTGGTAACTGCTTCCAGTCTGTAAGGCACCCTTTCCCATCCTGGTGTCATCCAGTTGTATTGTATTACTGCTCCCAGTATTTCCCAGCCATCTGGAGGATGTTGGGATCTGTAGTCCAACACCACTGGTGGGCACCAGATTGGAGAAGGCTGCTTGCTGCAGGGAGAGGGGTAAAAGGGGTTGAGTCTGAGTCGTGGCAGGAGCCATTCCCCCCACACCCTGAAATGCTCTGATCACAGAATGATTGCAAAGAGTTTGCCTTGCTGTGTTGCTCTTCCGTGGAGTGACTCCATCCGTGGATGCTGCTTTTTTGCAGTGCTGCAGTCCTCCCTTCTCCCAGTGCGATGGCAGGAGAGCATGATTGGGCTGACACGTGAGTTCATCTCATCAGAGCAAGTTCAGGCAGCATGACAGCAGCATATTTTCTTTCGGTGCCTCCAGGGAGGCAGTTTTCCACAAAACCTGCTACAGAAATTCGCAGGAGGAATTCTGCTGTGGCACCATCCTCACAGCATCCCATGAGCTGTCATTCTTTGGTGTCTTGCTCCATAAATTTGGTCTAATGCAGATTGTACCTTGTTAAAGAGAGCCAGACATCTGATGCACCCTGCTCCTTCTTCCCTGGCAAGGATTGGCATCCCCCTCATTCATTATCAGAGCCAGGGCTTGCCTTTGGGTCTTTGCAGCACTGCAGGCTGTCTCACCTGCCTGCTACTTCTCAATATGGGGGGATTAACAAAGCACCCCACCCCTATTATTTCATGAGAGACCTGTGCATGTTGTAGAGGTTGGAAATGGAGCAAGGCAGAGGGACCAAGCAAGAGGAGTGAACTTTCTTTTCAAATGGGGCTTCCAGGAAGTGAGACAGACTTCTCACTCCAGAGGAGCCCCATGCGAAGTGCAAGAATCTCTTCAGGGGAGTGCTTTCTTCAACCCAGCCTTCAGCATGAGGAAGAGGCAGGAGGGAAATTAATTGAAGGGGGACTCAAATCTCTCAGGGAGTCCATCGCCTGGGAAGGAAGTAGTTGGCACAGCTCATGCTTGGTCAGATTGGGCCCTGCTAGTTTGGAGGGAAGGGCCCAGTGCCCTCACCCAGAAGATAAAAACTGCAGCACTTCTTTCCTCATTTCTATTCTGGTGGATGTATGAGAGCAAGTGCAAGTACCCTCTCCTTTTGTTCCCTCTTTGCAGGATGCCGGAGACAGGAGCATCCTGCATCATGATGGGGCATTGCACCTGCATGTCCATTCTCCGCAGAGATCTCTTTGTGGTCTCTTTTTCACTCTGTTGGCTCACACTGCCTCAGTTTTTCTGGGCATGTGTGGGAGAAATTCCACAAATTGCACAGTTCCCGTTTTAAAGAAACAGCAAGCCAGAGCCCATCGTTCTGAATCAGAGGCACAGGCACGGCTTGGGCCCATTTCAGTGAGGCTTGTGCAGGAGAAGTTCCCGTCCTGGGCTTAGTGTGCCCTCCTTGCACAGCCACCCTTAATCGATTCCAAAATCTTCTGTGTGAGGCAGCCAGCTCACTCTTGCCTCATTACCGGGTTGCTTCTGATTATGACCAGCTTTCCCAGTATTGCAGAGGGCTGAGAGTAGGCATGTTTCACTGTAAGGCCGTTGCGTCATAAGAGCAAGTCTGATGCAGCGACTACCCTGGAATGGTGTGATCCGGCTTGCCTGGCCTTGTGTTCTTTGTGATGAATTTGCAGGGGAAGTAGTTGTAGCATTTTGTGCTGTGATGGCACTCGGTGAGAAGGCTGCTGCACAACGTGACTTTACTGCAGAGCAGGAAGCGCTGAGGGGATCCTTAATTTCAGTGCTCAACGGATCAAGCCCAGTATGCTGAGGCAGGGAGAAAGAAATCAGTCTAACTTGGCTGTCAGTGCACTGGCATCTACTGAGTGCCAGCTGTGCATGTTCAGACAGCAGTTTAATGGGTTGCCAACACGCCCGAGCCGGCATCATTAGCTGAAAGCCTGTCCTTACTGGGAACTCCGCCAAGGATTTGGAGTGGGGAAAATACCTCGTAGGGGGGAGTTTGGAGACATTCAGGTTGTAGCCCTGCAGGGGCAAAACATAGTATTTCTGCAGGGTTGGTAGCAGAGACGGGACTTTTCAAGGGCAGCTGGCTGGTACCCAAATCCAGCAAAACCAGGCAACTGCTCACATGCAGTGAATGTTCAGAGGGTTTGCCAAGCCTTAAGTGTGACCTGTGTGCCTCATCAGTCCCTTTCCCAGCCCTCAGAAAGATGGGAGCAAGAGGTGGATAAAATATTGCAGACAAGAGCGAGTGACACCCTCTTGGGAGGACCCGTCTTTCACCCAGTAAGGCTACTGTAGGATTCTTGTTCAGAGCCTATTATAATTCAGAGCTCGTCTTGCTGGGTTGAGTGGCAGGGTGAGTGGTATTAGAGCAGAAGTCACCACTGTGCCCCCCTTTCTCCTGCCTATCTCTTTCTGGGTCATTGTCTTCTACCATGCAAGCTCTAAAGCCCTCACCTCCTTGCTCTCTCTATCACGACAAGGCAGGTGTGTGTGTGTGTGTATAAGAGAAAGAGAGACAGTCTGATGTCTCCCTTAGTTACATAATATTTCCATGGTGCTTGATAGAGGCGGGGAGGGAGTAATTACCAGTACCCCATCTGCTGCTACAAATGCAGAGTCCCAGTGGGCCGCTTTCACACATCACCATCCTCAGCAGTGGCAGAGAGTTGGTGGCTGGATTGGGAGAGAAGCAGGCCATCGTCATTGATTGTGCATTAGATTAGACCTTCATGGATGAGATTTTGATTCCCAACTCTGGGGCCAACAGGGTTAGAACTGTGGGAGATTGAGAGCTGGGAGCCAAGATTCCCAGGTTGCACCTCCATCAAGTGTGTGGTGGTGTTGCTAAGTGAGCGCTTGGGTATGCCAACCACAGGGCTAATGTAGCGGCAGGTTGCTAGGATATTGTTGGGGTGGATGGGAGGGGGATGTTGGGAGATGACAGTTTGGAGGAGGGGGAGTGACAACGTGCAGGGCCGCTGCCAGGAAACATTGCCATAGCAACCAGAAACATACACACCAGAAACTTCCCAACAGCTGTTTCCATGGCAAGCGCCACATTTCTTGCTTAGGTGGCAAAGACTGGCCATGCTGGGGTTTGTGGGCAGCTGAATTGCAGGGTGCTTTCAGCCCAGTGCTGAGATGCAGCTCCCTCTGGAGAGGAGCACCCTGCTGCCGACTGTGGCTCTTTGACACGCTCTAAGAACTCCAGTGGACCAAGAACTACTCTAGATTCAAGGAAGCCTGAATAGTGGTTTGTGGCAGGAGCGTGTACCTTATATCTTAGTGATTTTAGGGGAAGGAAGGAGGAAGCTTTTAAAGAAATGCAATGTGACTGACAGTGAGAACTGGATATAGAACCACTGATTGGTTCAAAATTGAGAAAGGAGTTTGGCAAGGCTGTATACTGTCGCCCTGCCTATTTAATTTATATGCAGAGCACATCATGAGAAAGGCGGGGCTAGATGAATCACCAGTTGGAATTAAGATTGCTGGGAGAAATATCAACAACCTCAGATATGCAGGTGATACCATTCTAATGGCAGAAAATGAAGAGAAACTAAAGAGCCTCTTGATGTGGGTGAAGGAGGAGAGCACAAAAATTGGCTTGAAACTCAACATTAAGAAGACTAAGATCATGGCATCCGGTCCTATCACTTTCTGGCAGATAGATAGGGCAGAAATGGAGGTAGTGACAGATTTTATTTTCCTGGGCTCTAGGATCACCACAGATGGGGACTGCAGCCAAGAAATTAAAAGATGCTCGCTCCTTGGGAGAAATGCTATGGCAAACCTAGACAGCATACTAAAAAGCAGAAACATCACCCTGCCAACAAAAGTGCGTATAGTCAAGGCTATGGTTTTCCCAGTTGCAATGTATGGCTGTGAAAACTGAACCATAAGGAAGGCTGAGCACCAAAGAATTGAGGCCTTTGAATTGTGGTGCTGGAGGAGACTCCTGCGAGTCCCTTGGACCGCAAGGTGATCAATCCGGTCAGTCCTAGAGGAGATCAACTCTGCTCTTTAGAAGGCCAGATACTGAAGATGAAACTCAAATACTTTGGCCACCTAATGAGGAGGAAGGATACACTGGAAAAGACCCTAATGCTAAGAACAATTGACGGCAAAAGAAGAAGGACAGCAGAGAATGAGGTGTCTAGATGGAGTCACTGAAGCAGTCAGCGTGAGCTTAAGTGGACTCTGGGGGATGGTGGAGGACAGGAGAGCATGGAGGAGTATTGTCCATGGGATTGCAATGGGTTGGACATGACTTCGCAACTGACAACAACGACGTGACTGGCTGTATGGCAGAGGTGCTTCATCCAGTAGCCTTTCCTTGAAGTCCCCTTTCCTGGTGTTAGCTCCTTCCTCCCTAAAGCTTGCTCTTACAAGATGGCCGCCCTTGCCATAGAAATGAAAGACCTTGCTGTCCTGAGGCTGTTCAAATCAACACACAAACAAGCTGCACCATCTTGGGAGGGACGGGTTGACCTGGTGACTCCTACCTGTTCCTAGGCCCAGCCACTCCACATCCTGGAGCATTTCCAGCCAAGCTACACACCCTGCATCAGACAAATCTCCTCACCCCTCCTCTTTGGCACTGCAGAAAACTCAGCTGGCTCCATAAATAGGGAGGTGAGCTTAAATCAGGTACCTGCATGGAGGCCAATTAGCACTGATTGTAGGTTGCCAGCTTCCTACCAAGGAGGCAGAAGAATCCATGCTGTGTCTTGAAAGGCCATCCCTCGTCCAGGAGAACTAGGCTGCTAGGGAAGCAAATGCTTCCTGCTGTTTGACTCCTGTGCTAGCTCTGCTTCGCCCCCTGCTACCACTTCATTGTCTCTTGCTCAACCCTCACCCAAAGTTTCACCTGCCTGGCTGCACATTAAGAGCAGCAAGTCGGGTTCCTAAAAGGACAGGTAGGAAACAGGTGTGCCAAGCTATATTAAGCAATGGGGACCATGCTGTAATGGATTCTTTCAAACAAGAGGAGCCAGCAGCAGGGATATCTCTAGGGCTGAGGACAGGCAAACTCGAGTTCTCCCCAGATTAGCCTCCCCACCCCCCTGTTAAGCAGATTCTAAGCCAGCCCTGATCAGAGAACAAGGTCCCTAGTGCTCCATTTGAGGAGCGGTGCAGCAGTGAAACCATTTGGATGGGTCAGAGTGAGTGGTGGGGAGGCCAGCCCAGCCACGGGCCATGCTTGGAGGAGTCCCATGCCTTCTTTGCAGTGTCAGCCTAAGGATTCAAACCAAGCCTAAGGATTCAAACTGCCTTGCAGAGTGAGGCAGTGGCCAAAGCAAGTTTTTACAAGGCTGTCAGGCCAGATGAGGAAGGTGTGGTGGGAGAAGTGGGACCAGAGAATTAGGGAAGGTTTGCGAAGTTGGGTAAATCATGGCAAGGATAGGCAAGAGGAGAATGATCAGGGGAATTCATGCATCTTTGTTGAACTGAAGTCTTTTCATGGTGCTACTAATTAGGGGTGTGGACAGGGCTCCCATGATGAAATACTCCTGTAGCCAAAAATATTTTGTGTATGTGACATGCGTGTTTCCATTTGCAGAAATTTGTAGATTCATTCATTCATTGATTAGATGAATTATTCTGCCGTATGAGCCCCCGGTTTGCAGTCTTTAAATGGTGTTTCCCCGATGCAAGGGTGAACCTCAGCAAGAAGTAGGCCAAGGAATGCTGATGCAGGAAGAAGCTGTTCTTGTAGGCGCAGGAGATTGAGCAAAGGAGCAAACACCTTGAACTGCATGGCAGAAAGAGCAGGCAGGGCCTAACCTCAGGTCCTGGAAGACGCCCAGTTTCACTCCACTCTGTAACAGATGACACGGTCACCCAAATGGACATGAGAGAAAGCGTGTCCTCACCATGGCAGCTTCCCCCCTGCTGGAACATGCTGGCAGTAGTAATTCAACACATCTGGAGAGCACCAGCTTGGAAGGGTGCATTATGGTAGTCCGTTAAGGCTCTCTGAAGCAAAAGTTATTCTTTCCACCTCTCCAAGGAAAGCCTGCTTGGCCCCTGAGCACTAATCCACCTCACAAAAACATCTTGGGGTTTTTTCCTGATTTTTTTCCACTGGGGCCCCAGAGGGAGAAAACATACAGCTAAGGAAAACAGAAGGAAACTGTGTTCATCCATAAGAAAAAAGAAGCAAAAACAGTCAGCCAATAACAATTGTCACAAAATAGTGAGCAAACGTTTGAAGTTTCCAGAATACTTTATCCAGCTAGGTGTTAAGAAAAGAGCCAGATTCATACTATAAAATCTCTTTCTAGACACAGTCTTTTATGTCAGAGAAGGCAGACTTAATTGGATTAGACCTTTCCAAACCTGGTGCCTTCTAAATGTTTTGGGTCTCAACTCTGGTCATGGATAATGATTAGCTATACTGGTTGCGGTTATGGAAGCTGTAGGTCAAAACATCTGGAGAGGACAAGACTGGTTTGGACTTAAATTATTCTGTGTTATTCTGTGTTACACAAGTTTTAACCTACATCTAGGTTTGCTGGGGAAAAGAAACACACAATGGCCAATTCCCCATTTTGAAGATCTAAAACACAGCAGTTACCCAGATCTGTCTTAAACTTTATATTAAACTTAAGTGTTTCTTGTTATAGGTAGAGAGCAGGAGGAATATGGCAGTTTTATATTAGCAAAGTTAGAGCTGGTCCCATATTAGGTCAAAGAATTCATTGAAGCTAATATTGGATATCACCCCTTCCCCTAACCCCGCCAGTGTGGCTAGAGGAAATATAACCCAGGAAAAGTCAAGTCTCATCTTCAGTGGTTAGAGAATCTCCCCTAAGTTTTGGATCCCACTTCTAACCGTCTAAATATGTTGCTCTCCAATACACAAAGACAAGGGAAGCCATGTTGATTTATAAGAAAAATGCAAAGATTGTGAGAAAGCCAAATTGTCACAAAATAGTCATCAAGCTTTCATGCTCATCAGACCTCTTTCTTATACTGGTTTTTAAGCAAGGTAGGATGAGAGAAAAATGCTGATTTCATGTTGAAGCTGAGAAGTCTGTATAGGAGTGCAGAAGGAGCTAGCAGACATTAAAGATGAGACCCTATGCATGTTTTGACAGACAAAAGTCTTACAACTTCCCCCATGACCCAACTAGCAGAGCTGAGGTGTGCTGGGAGTTGTAGGCCTTTTTTCGTCAAAATATGCCCAAGGAACTATTCCCTAACTGGATTATATTCTATTTGCCATAATTCCTGGTCCCAGCTGGACTATTCATCCATAAGTATGGTCACAGGTTGTTCAGTGTGCAGTATTCCAGCAATAGCTGATAAGAGTGGTAGGACTTCAGGAAGTTTGTTGTTGCTGCTGGAAGAGTGATGTTGATCCTTCCCAATATTAGAAGGATTGGAAGTTTCTTAGGTGGACTGTGGGTTGAAGGGGCAACAGATTTTTTGCGACAATGTAACTCCCAGAAGCATCTCCTTGTAGGTACTCCTTCCCTTTCCCCTCCAGTATATCCTAAATCCTCTTCCCTGTACCCTGCTTAAAAACAAAACTGAAACTCAAACACTGGGCAGAAAATCTCTCTAAGGCCCTAAAAAGAGTGCACAGAGGAGCTGCTTCACACAAGAGTGTTTGTGCCCTCACACAGCATCCTCCACTGATAGTCAGGTAATGATCCATGCGTTCAGCTGCGCACATGGAGCCCTGCGTGCCTTGGAGCATATCAGAGCAGCTGAATCATGCTGAATGTCCACAAAGGTTCTCAGTTTGTATAATTACTTCACATCACATAGTTTGAGGGTTGCAGAATGAGAGTTGCCTTATCCCCTGCTTATAAGGCTGCTTTAGTGAAAAGCAGAGCTGTTCTCCTCACAGAGGACTAGCTAGAGGTGAATTTTTAGTGAGTGGAATGGGGTGTTGAGGGAGGATTCCTAGTCTGGGGGGACATACAGACTGGGGATAAGCAGACAAGGGTGGGGGATAATGGATTGTTTTTTTAAGCCCTTGTTTCTATGGTGATGAGAGGCTGGTGCCCTCCAAAGTCAGCATCGGTTCTAAAATAATCTTGCCTGCTCCCCCCGCCCTGCTTGTTTCCTGGTTTTAATTAGTAGCTGGTGTGTGAGTCAGAGAGAACTGGAGGGAAAGGGTGTAATCAGGAGAGACAATGGGTCTGGGGGCTCCCTTCTCACACACAGGCTGAGTGTGCGAGGGGGTGCAACACCCGACATTGAGCAGGTGCTGTGGTAGAGTATGGGGAGTGTGTGAGCTTGATGCATGCAGCTCTGGGTGTATGAGAGTGTGGTTGTGTGTGGAGGAGGGAGGAGAAAATTGCCTTTATCAGACAGGGGAGATGGTAAACTGTGTGTGATGGTGAACCTACTTCTGCCTCTGTGATTAAAAAAAAGCACCTGCACAACATGGGGTGTATGTCAGTGGGTGTGACAGACACAAGCCCAATAACTTCCGGTGTTAACGCTTTCAGAAATACACACGCATATACCTTGCACCTAAACATCAGTTAGGCAAAGCTATGGTTTATTTTATAAGAATGTGTAAGAACTTAAATATTGCCGTGCTGGATCAGAGCAACAATTCATCACACCCAGAGGTGGTAACCAGCTGAATGCCTCAGGGAGGTCCCAGGCAGGGCATAGGTGGCAATGACGCAGTGTTGCTTGGCTCCAGCATTTAGCTGAGCCATACCAGCTCTAGGCAGGAAGGTTCCCACTTGCTGTGCCTCATGCACAGTAGCAGATCTATTTTCCACTAATTTGGCTTCTCCTACAGAGCGATTTCTGTACCCATGGCCATTCTACCATGGAAAGACCACATTTTCTTGTGAAGGTCTGTAGGGACCCTAAGTGTTGCACTTGTGCCTTGCAGTAAGGTTCAATCTTGGATATACGTGCAGTTCTTAGGTGACAACTGTGTGTGTCTCAGTAGGCATGATTTTACAATATTGTCAGCAACCCTAAATGAACAGGATTTTGCCCAGCCTTGTGTAAAAATGTGGCCATTGTGTGTGCGTGCGCGCACGCGCATGTGTGTTTGATTATATTATGTGTGTATGTGTCATCATGAAATATTTTGTGTATCTTTTAAATGTGTCATATTCTGTATTGGTGCACATGTCTGAGGTGGGAGTTTTTGTGCAGGCGTACTTGGGATTCATCTGTGAACCACGGAATAACTGCCTCTGCGTGCAATGGATGGGCCTGTGTTATCTGTTCTATAGGGATATCAGAACTGACCCACTCAGGTTCTGATGTAACACATGGTACCTAGTCAGGAAAAATCTTAGGTATTTGCCTGTGCTCAGGAGGACTACCACTTACATCAAAATGGCACTATTTCTCTCCCTTTAAGCTTCTGTGCAAATATGCCCACACAAACCTCCAGGATTTGTCAGAAATCAGGAGCTGTTGGGGCTTCATGGACTGAGCCACAAGCCTCATGGGCTGAAGCTGGGGAGGAGGGTGGTTGTGTGCTCAAAGCTGTTTTCAGACCAAACAACAAATCAGTAAACAAAACCAGTTCGCATGATTGGAGGCCCCATGAAGTTTCTGCACTGGCCAGCAATAAGAGGAATCTGTCCTTCTGCCCCAGTTGCATGGCTGGTAAGTTTTGAGATGCAGGCACTCAGCATATCATCACAAAACAGTCACAGCAGGTTTATAACTCTCCCAGGAGCAGGTATTTTGTAAAGCAAATGCCCATTCAAGACCAGGGCTTCCAAAAATATTTTGCATTACAACAGGGGTTCATATTTGATTGTTGGGAAAATTGCTCTTTCCTCATCAGCAACTGCAACTAAGCTCAGAGGAAAGAGGGAAGTCTGTGCCTTTGCGTGGTCCATAGAGTCCCTTGCATTTCAGTGTAGCCTCAGGGAACTTGGATTTCCGTTTGGATTCCAGTGCAGCCATGTTGCAGAACCTTCATTTGGGCCACAGCATGAAAACAACTTTGTGCATTGTTTGGAGCAAAAAAAAAAAAAAAATGCAGACTCAGCTCCATACATATGGGACAGACTGAGGGTAGATGATGTACCTTTGGGGTCAGGGTTATCTTTGGTTGTTTTGGATTATCATAGAAAACATATTGCTATGGCTACTTTTTTCTGTAATGTTAGAAGAAGATACCTTGTCATGTGTTTTCTTTGCCATCCTCCATAGTGTAGGGAATTGTTCATTCTCTTGTCTGAAACACGCAAGTTTTTTTTTTAAAGCGATCACCTGCACAATTGATCACATAAGTGGTCTACTCAGATGAGAAATACAATCTCAGAGGTGCTGCTCGAGATGATAGCGGCAATGATATCTTGGTGGAAAAAAACTAAGAACATAAGCCATGCTGGATCAGACCAAAGGTCCATCCAGTCCAGCACTCCAGTCACACAGTGGCAAACCAGCTGCTCACAGGATCCCTCAAGCAGGATGAATGCAAGTATTCCACCTGCCCAAGCTCCTCAGCAACTGATACACACGGGCACACCGCCTCTAAAAATAGGAGTGGTGCATAGCCTAAGTCCTTGATAGCCTCCTCCTCCATAAATCTGTTCAGTCCCCCTTTAAAGCCATCCAAATTGGTGTCCATCCCTACTTCCCATAGCAGTGAATTCCATAGTTTAACCATGCACTGTGTGAAAAAAGACTTCATTTATCTGCCTGTTGAATGCACTCTGAGCAGCTCCTGTGACATTAAGGCTGTAAACCTCGAGCTACTTGTTTGAGAGTAAGCCTTGTTGAACTCAGTAGGGCTTAATGTCAGAGTAGACATGTACAGGATTATGCTATAAGCTACAAGCACGAGTACTTACTGCTGCAGATAGGGTCTGAAAAATATCTGAACGTTTTTTCTATTCTTAATATAAGAGAGAAATGATTTTATAACCATGATTCTACCATACTATGATAGATTTCTAATATCTAACATAAAATCATTTTCCCGAGTACCTCTGCTTTCCTTTTGATCCTTTCTTTATGAAAAGAAATTTCTAACCTTTATGATAGTGAAGAAGTTTTTATGAAATCCCTGAAGTTGGGTTGCAGGAAGAGCTGCAGTGTTTTGCCAAGTTGCTTGGCTTGCAGGGACAGAGTAAACTGCAAGATAAGCTAGTATTTGCAGGCTTTGTAAATTGGCATAATATATTAAGATTCACTTTACACATGTAGCCTATCTTCTGTAATTTACCTCTTTCTCTTCCAGTTGAGCCTTTACTCTTCCAGGCAAGGGACTGTGCTCCCAGTTTGTAAATACACTAACAGAAGAGGTTCAAGAACACCTGTAAACAGAATCCAGGTTTCTAGTGCAGCAGGCTTTATGTGCCACCATCTGGGGCTTCAGGCAGGAATTTTTCCAGTCCTCCCTGGAAACAGGATTGACTCTGGGACCTTCTGCATGCAAAATGGGTGCTCAGCCACTGAGCTGCCACCTCCCTTCCAGCAGAGCTACAGTGAAGGCTTGCCCCCTCACCACCTCATGTTGGCATGAGGCCATTCATTCCACTTTGCTGCAAGGCAGGGCTGGCCCTGCTGATAGCCTGTATATGTGTGAACAGGCTTTTGTTGCCAAGATATTCTTTATAGGGTTCCTGCATATGTTGCCCTCTGACTGCTTTGGATATTTTAGCTAAGTACAGATGTATCTACCATGAGTTTTGTACTCTCACCCCAAGTTGGGGTCCTAGTTACCACCTCCAAAGCTCAACCATGAAGCCCGAAGTGTAGTATATTCCTCAAATTTTTATCTAAGTTTTGTACCAATTGGGGGATACAAAGCCCAGGTTTTGTACTACGCCTTTTTACTGCATCATGATGACAGAGCCAGTTGGGATAAGGAAAATAATCCTTCGTAAAAGAAAAGCCTAGGATTACGGTGTGCCGTTGCATCCCAGAGTCACAGTGGGGTTGGATTCATAAAGAAGCGTGTAAGGCCTTGATTACAGAAACCTACTTTTGAACTTCCAGTTTGATGACAATGGTAAAAAAATGCAAGTCATTGTGGCTAATTCAAAATTTTGGTAAAGGTTTTGGGAAGATACCAGAGTTTAGGTTTCATGGTTGAATTTTGGAACCTCAAATGGATATGTCCTGATACTTGTTCAGTGGTAGCAGAAAACTCCTGGTTTGAGGCACATATCTTTGACAGGTTTTGAGGTGATTAAAAATGTTGGGGTTCTTAGTTAACAGAGCTCTTTCTTGCCTTGCCTCACACTTACAGTTTGCATCCTTGGGCAATCTGTAGGCAGGCTGAATAAACAGACTGAATTTGCATATGACTTGCTGGTCAGCTCTCTACTATTGGGCATTGCTCTCTAAAGTTTCATTCAAATTAGCTCTCTTCTGATGTTTCACTTTGTTTCATTATTCTACTGCTTTTGTACACTTCTCATAAAAAGTACCTCCTTCTTCCAGGACTGTAAATTCACATTTTGTTACTAACAGCAGAGGCTGTGTTAGGGAGTGGCTCACTATGGCTGGAACTCCAGATTTTTATTTATTTCTAATTTCATTTTTGTACTGCCCAATAGCCGAGGCTTTCTTTTTCATTTGGTTCCCTGAATATCTGGGAAGCGATCTGCCTTACCATTCTGCTGTCCATGGGCACTTGCTGCAGTAAAAGTGCAGGAGTCCTGATGATCTTGGTTGCAGGTGATTCCCCTGGATAAGTTGACTTCCTGCCCACATATGCTTCACCTCCTTCTGTTTCCTCATGTTCTGTCTCTTTGCCTGATTTTTTAAAAATCAAATGCCCTTCTTTCCTCTTTTCCATATATACTTTTTCTGGAAATAGGACTGTGCTTAGGAGACAGGGCCCTTTAAAGATACACAGAGAACTTTTGTACATCAGCAAATTTGTCCTTTTGGAAGGGGCCTGAGCTCCTAATATATTTTCAGTACCTAGTGCAGTGCTTGTAACCAACAGCCAAGTGATAGTAATGGTGTCTGACTCCGGACTGCTGCCAAAAATAGTTCTTGGATGGGATCCAGGATCTGCCTTCGAACAGTAGAAGGGCTCGTTCATATAAGATTCTTCTGCCCAACTTTGGTGGGGTCTGTCCTCATCCCACTCTACAAATTATTGTGCCTGCCTCAGCAGAACCCATCATGGCAGTTTGTAGCACATGCCAGCGTGCACTGGGAATATATGAGCTCTGGTGAGCAGTTGCCATGAGTTATTGTGATATACTAGCCTGGTGCAGGATGTGTTGTCAACATGGCTAACAAACAACCACAATGCCAAAACAGCCCATGGGTCGTGGATGGATTGTTTGTTAACCACAGCAGCAACCTATCCTGACTGGGTTCACACCTGTAAGCTGTGGCAACTGTCCAGTGCAGCTTACATATTCCGAGTGGCTGCCGGACATACGCTATTACCCACTGTAGCTTATTGAAGCCGCAACGGGCTGTGGTAACTGTGTGGACCAGGCCTCTGTGTGGGACTGGAGGAGTTGCTGTACAGAGGAAGGGCAACAGAAAATCATTTCTACTGGCCCTAAATCTGTACATGTAGATATCCCTAAATCTGGATCCATCCCCTTCATGTTTTGGAAGGTGGCAGTGTTGTGACAACACCCAGTGAATGAGGCACAAGTACTAAAATTAAAATCTTTACTGAATAAAACAGAGTTAAGGATAAAACAATCATGTGATTACATAAAGTGTGAGTTGCAGCAGTTGCAAAAAAGGAGATAGAGAATTGAGTGAATTGCAGGCCCAGTGAACAATTCTTTAAATCGTTTCTTTGAAAAGCGGGGAGGAAGGCCATTATGATCCCTTGTTGGAAAGCAAAGGGATTCTTCTGCCCGAAAGGATGGGTGGTGGTTAAGAATGGAGGCAGGGAGCAGTCCTATGATTCTGGAGGCTTCTGTACACATGGCATTGATTGGGTGCTTGTGATCCCTCACACACAGAAGTTTGTGGGACCTTTTCCCAGAGTCGTGGTAATGCTCCAGAGTGGCCCTCCTCCAGAACTTCTCTGTGATTTTTAGCCTTGTGGGGGGAGTGTATTTTAAAGCCAGGAAATTCACCTATTAATTCAAATTGCAACTGGAACAAAAGTCTCCTGAAAAGTGGCAAATCTGCCATACTGCTGCTATGCCACAGCACCACCTTGAGGCTGTATTGGATACTGTATACTGAAATCCAGTATTTAGAAAGACAGGGAAATACAAACCCCAGTATGAGGGAAAATAAAACCCATGTAAAGGATGCTTGTTCCCTTCCACAACAAAAATGGAGGGAGAAGCCTCAGTAAAGCAGTGGGTCAAACCCCTCATCGAGAGAAGCCCTGCTTATAGGATTTTCTGGTTCTTTCCTTTTTTCCTTCAAAAAGAGTGTTCTGGTCTCATTAACTCATTCTCTTTTCCCTTGAGATTGTGAAAAAGTCCTCCATCACTGCTCTCCTGATATCATAATGCAGACGCCGAGACCCTAGGCATGCCTAGTACTATTCTGGATTCACTGAATTGCAAACTGTCACCTTCCCTTGACACACCCCTGCAACGGGGTGGGGGTTGGGGTGGGCCTACCCCATCCCTTGCCAGCTAGAACTGGCATAGTTTCTTTTCCTTCCATCGAGCGCATTGGGAGGGAAACTTTAAAACAACATGATGACTGATAAAGGCAAAGGAAATAGAAGAACAGCTCCCTTTGCTTTCTTCAGGGAAAGGAAATGGCAATTCCTCTGCCTTGCTTTCTCCCTCCTTCTCCATAGGATATTCCATTCATCACTAAATTATAAGCCTTTACCTCAACTTTTCTTTAAATACATAAGTACTAGCAAAGCAGAATGCAGGAGTTTGCTGATCAGACTGTGCCCTAGAAACCCCCAGATGTTCTTGCAGTTGAGACCTGTTCTTTCCTTATCTATATGATGATGCCAGCATTGGACACCATCCCAGATCACTGGATGCATCTGGGTCTCTCTGACCTAAACTACTGTTCAGTTAGATACAGAGCTTTAAGCTATGCCAAACGGGAAGATTGGGGAACTTTAATATTAAATGCTCAGCTTCTCTGCTCTGTTTAAAGTTACACCCTGAAGTGATGCCTTCAGCCCCATCCACCACTGGAATATAATCCCTCCCAAACCTTCTCTGTAATAAAATTTGGCACTCAGGCAGAAAGACATTCTACATCCCTGCTGTAATGCTATAACATAATTTGGTTTTATGTTGAAACTGGCCCTATGAACGTGAACCTGAATGTGTTTGATGGTCCTTTATCCTGACATAATTTCCAACAAGGTTTTTTTAAATAACATCTTATTTTTTAAAAAATGAACTGGTAACCTAGCAATGATGTAAGCATTCTCCGTTTAAAAAAAGATTTAAGCACATAACTAAAAAGAGAAAATGACTTAACAGATTCAAAGACCTTTTCACTGTCGGCACCCTGTCTGTTCCAATGTCCTTCCTAGAGTCTCGCCTAGGAAGGACATTGCCTGACACCTGTGTTACTCGCCTGACACCTGTGTTACTGTCTTTTCTGCACCATGTGGAGACCATCATATTTTATTCCTCCTGGCATTTTAAGCACTGTTTGAGTTATTTTAGATCTCTGCATGATTTGTTGTTCTTGGTGGTGGTTTTTTGAATTTTGTGTTGTTTCATTGTACTGGTTTTATTGTGATATTGTCTTTTATGTTTTAAGTTACCTGTACACTGCCCAGAACATTTTGGTTACTGCATGGTTTATGATTCCAATTAATAAAATAAATGAATATTTCTGATTTTTATCTTCCCCGGTACACTACCATTGCTTCATCTGATATCATCTAGGACCAGCCCAGGCCCTGCTATATGGACTATTCCAAGAAAGAAAAGGAAAAGTCTGTGCATAGGTGCATGTGGGGTAGAGTAGGGTCATGTGTCTCACATGATCAGAAATGGCCAGGCCCACAGCAGCATTTCTGCTGGGGCTGATTGATAAAGGGTCAGTAGAAATTCCTTTGGAAATTTCCTTTACTTATGGTTGTTGTGTAAATGGCTAGTGCAAAGTCACAATTGAAAATGGATTAAAAATAATACAGGAATGGAAAAGTCTCCAGCAATGGGAAAAGAATGAGAGATGGAGGCTGCTCTCATGACATGCCTGCAGGGGCTAAGTGCTGCCATTTTATATTTTGAATATGAAACCCCTATTGTGTGACCTTGGGTTATGTGAGGGTTATACAACATTTGCATAACCCATGCTCTCTTTTAGCTCTGTTGTTTAACCTTCATGTAACCAGTGTTCACCAAGTTCGCATGACACAACCCCTGAGGGCCTGTACCATCTGACACCTAAGGGTGCTGTTGCTTAACCTGTAACAGGCCTTAACATGTCATCCAAGCCCTGTCAGTGGCTCAAAATTAGGATACCCCAGACCAATTAATCAAAACTTCAATGTAATGCAAGATTTTGTGTGAAAGAAAGAAAATGTGTGTCTTTCTGTGTGTTCGTTGGAGTGTGGTCATTTATAGGTCATGTGGTATAATACCAGCTCCTCAAACAATTTCCAGAAGCAGATTGTGCAGAAAAACAGCACGCTAGGAATCACCCTAATTGTGCCATAATTGCTGCTGTTTATAAATATACCTCTTGTGGCAAGATCTACATACAGTCATGTGAAATATTTGTTTTCTGTTAGTTCATTTAACATGGCTCTAATTTGCTTTCAACACACAGAGGACCATAGATAAGAGGAACCAAAGAAGAATTATAGGAAAATTTCTTTATAGGAGATTATTTCCCTTTTTAAAGCTCACAAGCCTACCCTTGATGGCTTATATGCACCAATATAATGAACCCAGGATGAGCTTAGTCCTCTGTATCATTTGACCAAGTAGTAAGGAATTTTAATAAAATGATTGTCTGGGCTCAATTATTACAAAGCATTTGTACTACATTTGTACCTTTGTACTTCTAGCCTTGTTAGAAACCCCTCATCTTGCCCTGTGATAAATTAAGAGTCGTCTCCAGTTCACTGGGCAGGGAGGTTTTGATACTTGGAAGAAAACTGGTCATTCCTCATGCTCTTTGGTTTTCTCTTAAGCTGTCACAAAGTATTACCATAGGTATGTTTGGCTTAAGCTAGTAAAAAAGATCAATAGGCTAGCCACTTTTGTGGACTTAATTTGCAAGATTACTAATATTGTTATGCTATTTGCACAGCATTCTGTTGTAATCCCACATGCATCATCCACATAATGGACTTTAAATGCCATACTTCACTCATTTCTCTCTCTTTGTCCAAACTGCATACTTTGTGTTCTTGCTGCATGGGCATGCACAAGAGAGCAGCAACGTAATTTATACAGAATAGCTTCCTGGTGGACTGCATCCCCAAGGCATGCCTTCTTGTGGAATGCACACATGCTTTCTTTTGTACACACATGTGCACACATAAACGTGAATGCCATGCTATTTATCCACTAATAACTCCATTTCAAAAGCCAGCTCAGGTTGCTAAGTAACAATGTTATAGTTTGCTGCTCACTTACAAAGCTTCGTGTACTTTAAAAGTGAGGGGAATTAATAGCTGAGGACATTCTAAACCTTGCACTGCCTATCTTATAAACACATTTTTAAAAACTCTGAAGCAGAGAAGCAGAGCATCCAGCATGACACACTCTTGCCTTGCAAGGCCATTTTGTATCAGTGGCGCCCCACTGATGGCATGCCATTTAGAAAGGCCAGGAACAGGGCTGGAGTTTTGACCATGGTGGATTCTTTCCTCAAAGCATCCTTGGTCAGCTTGCTGGTTCTAGACACTGATTGACAATTGTGAAGTACCCCAGGAAGGTAGGGCAGAGAGTAGTTGGAGAGGCAGTGGGGTTGGCTTGGCCACATTGTCTGAGGCTGTCAATGGCTGCCTAGCCATGCAGCTACTGGTACCGTGTCAGCTTGCTGTTTCTTAGACAGAAGAACTGGTCCTTTAAAATTTCTAGTTGAAACTGCTGGTTGAAAAGGCTTGCCTCTTCTGTCTGAGTTGGTCCGATCGTCTGCCCAGATCCCTCTTGTTTGTGCAGCTTGCTTGGACACCCACTCACTGTAACAGGTGCAGCGTGGGGAGACGACACAAGTGTGAAAGGAATGAGCTGCCCTTTCCACCTGCCCACGCTGGAGGTGTAAAGGGCAGTGTCTGGTATCTGGTGTAGCAACACGTGGCAAGCCTAGCACCCTGCTAGAAGCACTAATACTGCTCTGGTTTGGCTCTCGGCAGAATGTATCCTACATTGGTTTTTAACTTTTACTGCCAAATGTGAATGTTCTAGAGTTAGGGAAACATTGACAAGGAAGGGGTTCTGCTACCTCTCTAGGCATCTTGTCCTGTTGCCAATATAATCTTGTCATTTCATTTGAGATATTTTTTGCACATAGGAGGACATTTCCCCTTACTTTAGAAACAATCTCCCAGTCTGTGATATAAACTGCACAAACACATGTTGGGTTCAGACACATGATTATCAACGCATGGGGATTGTATATGGGTTGAGTGTGAGTTGTTTTTTTTTGAATTGTGGGTTGTTGAACTGTGTGTTATCATGCTAGCTAAACTCAGCCAAAATTACAAACCATGGTTTGTGTGTTTTGTTAATTATTTATTATATTTTTACCCTGTTCATCAGCCCAAAGTCTCCCTTTGCTAACCAAGAATCACCCACAGTTTGTAATCCAACAAACCATGGGTTCTCTTTGTAGATTGTTCATGGTTAACAAACCGTGTTTTTTTGTTTTCTGTTTTAGTGTGACTGGGTTCAGACAACATGGAAATCCATGGGTCAACAACAGCCCCCAATGACAACCAACACTCAGCCTTTGAGTGTGGCTTATTGTGTTGTCTGAAACTAGTCACAGGTTTAGCCTTCTCCAGCCTGGTGACATCCAGAAGTTTTGGGTTGCATCTCCATCAGGCCCTGTTGTCATAGCAAATAGCATGGGATGGTGAGAATGGTAGACCAGATTGGGGGGCACCAGGCTGGGGAAGGCTGCACTAGTTAAGGGGCTTGTAAAATTGGACAGGTGGGTAGGTGGGGCACGCCTGGGGAGTTCTAGTCCTTTTCCTATTCAGTACCTTTCTGCTGCCCTGGCACCTCTCACCTGTTTTGCTGCTGCCCCTTTCTCATTAATCACCCACCCACACTTTTCAGCACACTTTTACCCCTCTCAGTTCAGCAGCCAGGTGAGAGTGTCTCCAGTTTTACCTCCTCCTCAAATAGTAATCTTTGCTCTTGATGTGGTTGGTGTCAGAAAGGAACAGGATGTTGGGAACTGGCTGTTTAAATTGCAAAACATTTGACCAGCATTGTATTTGCCCTCACAACAAGATCATTGCTGTTCTCATTTTACAGATGGGGAACTGAGTCTGGCAGAGAGTGACTTGCCCAAGGCCGTACAATAAAGGCCATAGCAGTCGGGCTCGCAAGATTCAGCGTCCGCTGGGCCACACTTAAGCCTGTTTTTTGTGTCCCGTTCTTAATGGATTCCGTGAGAACAGCCCTTCCTCTTCTGCATGATGTTCTTCCAAATGTCAAAAACCTCTCAACAGATTTCCCCCTTTAATCTTTCTTCTGGGCAAAACATGCCAGTTTCCACTGGCCTTTCCTCGTGCGATTTGTCTTCTAGACATTTGTCATCCTCGCAGCTCCTCTCTGAATCCTTTCCAGTTGATCACTGATCCTTTTTGAATTATGATGCTCAGAACGGAACACTGTACTTCAAAGGAGACCTTACCTGAGCCCAACTTTGCGCTGCTTCCTGCACTTGGATATACTTTTGGCTTCGTGGACTTGTACATCTATCTGTTCATGTGTCTAAAGACGTCTCTGCAAAAATGAGGGCTAGAAAAATGCTTTCTTAAAAAAAATGAAATGTGTATGATGTAGAAAGAAGGAAATAGTGATGACACATTATTTAAGGAGGTTTAGACCTAACTGAAATGCTGTGTTACTGTTGTTGTTGTTTTAGAACTTTTAAAAAGAATAGCAATTTTACTGAGTAATGTCCAAAATGGTGACCTTTTGGCTATGCATACCTGTTTCCTTTTCATGTATTCCTGCTTCAGGGTAATTCAATAAGTAGTAGAAATGTATATTACTGATGTTGTAACATGTGCTTGCCTGCCTGCACTCCAAGGCTCTAGTTCTTCTAATTAGTAGAAAAGCGTAACCTCTCCTAAAAGCCTTGGAACCAGCATGCATACATTAGGGGAGTACATTTTTCCATCTAACTCTGCGTAGCAATTAATACTGTCAGATGAAGTATCGTTAAAATTCCATCTATGAGAAAGGTGGAGAGTACAGAGCAGGGATTTTGTGTATGGGCATGCCACAATTTTGGTATGCTCTCCTTAGAGGGCCCTTCATGGCTCCCCTTTCTTTGCTTTTAGAAGGTTAGATAATATTCACCTGCTCTACCAAGGACTTGAGGTTTCCTTGGAAGATTTGATCTTTCAGTGTTGTTGTAGATGTTCTTTGAGGGGTGGTGGTGTTTAGTAGCTATGTTCATTAAATTGGTCTTATGATGATAATTTGTTTTGCTGTTGGTTTGAAATTTGTAATTTTATTGTGCCTGTATATTACGTCAATCATTTGTGGAGAAATAGCTAATAAATGTAATAATCCAGTCAGTAAGTAAATAAACTGCTTTCTTTACAACCCCCCCCCCCCCACCACCAAACCCTGGTATCTAGTTGTGGAAAGTACTTTTGAGTAAATCCCAGGGAATTACAAAGCATTGAAGTTATAGATCATACTGCACTGGACAAAATGAAATGGGAACAAGCATACACATGCCTAGGCTTGTGCATGTAGCTGTTATTACCTTTTTTTATTTCTGCACGTGAAGAATCTGTGGACCAGGGTGAGCAGATCTTTAGCAGGACAAAATGTTGCCAGGTGGAGTGCAGCTGTTCAGAGTTCCTGCCATTGCCTTCTCTTCCCCGCTGCCCTGGTCTTCTGCCCACCCGAAACAATCAACCACTATACTATGCCCATCAAGCATGCACAGCCCTATTTGTATGTGTGCATGGGTTCTTTCATTTAGTTTTGTACTTCTTCTAATTTCATACCTCCCTTCTGCACATGGGGTGGCATTTTTTTTTTTTTTTTGGCTATATAAATGATAAGTACACGGAGAGTAATTTCGTTGTTAGAGTACCTGCGACAAAGAGTTGTTGTGTAGAGCCCTTCTGTGAGAGTTTATAGCCACTCCATGCTGTTCCCACTCTGCACTTGGTTTACTTGGTTTTCGCCCCCTGCCCCAGCCAGCCAGTGTCCTGTGACTACTGAGCAATGTTCAGTCTCCCAAGGACCGCTTTGAATGTTACTGTTTGTTTTTTGGTCTGGAAGAGTTCTTTTACTCCCTGGCATGTTGCTGCCTTTCTCTTGCTTGTGGGTGGTGCAATTTGGGCTAATAGCGACCAACACAGTGAAAACAGACATATCTGCGACATCACAGGTGGAGGCATCGTATACCTTGGGATATATGTCACTTCTTGGGTAGAAGACATTTACTGTAAACTCCATGTGGAAAATCCATCTCAAGCAAACCACCTTCAAGGGCAGTATTCTGGATCAAATTAGACCCAATCCAATGTATCTGCTCTACACATTCTCTATAAATGCACAACTGCCTCTAATTAGTCATATGATATTTAAATGAATGAATTAATGTTAGTATGTTGGTGTTAAAAAAAACACTGCTAAGACCAGCCTGTGCAATTAAAAAATAAGCAAGTATGAGCTGTTAAAAACCTTTAAAAGCTTACCATACATAAACTTTATTTAAATTTTATAAGATTTATGAAAATAATATACAATAGGCTCCTTATAAATAAAACATACACATCAGTCCTAATATATGTTATGAAACAAAGGAATAAAATAAGCTTGATATAAACTATATGTTTATGCTCACGCAGTATTAATTATCCAATGTTCATTCTAAATTGGGCTGCTTCTGAGAGCAAAAATAGCCACAGATTCCATAATGTGAGTATTCTGGTTATGTAACAAAAATTCTAATTGGGCTGTAGCTAAGCGTCTATATGCAAAGCGGTTTAGATTTTATAGCGGCCTTGCAAAGAAGCCCACAAAAGTTAATTGCTTAGTGATGTTTGATAGACTGCTTGCTTGGACAAAGCTGTCTGCAGAAAGTTGGCACCTTCCAATCCCAAAATCCACTTGCATCTCCTTCTGCCCAGTCCCCTGAAAGAATATGAAAGTGTTGGCCTGGTAGCTGCCAGGAGAAGCCAAGAGACAGTGTAGATCAACTGAAGGGCTAACATATAGGTTGGCATCTATACTACCAGCTACTCCCAAAGTTCATCTTGTGGTATTACAATTTCTTAACAAAATGGAGCAGAAACCACCCACCTGCTTGCAATAGATGACCACTTTGGTAAAGGCACCATGCTTCATCAGTTAGAAAGGTAAGACCTACACCAAAAGGTTGCTGTGTGGAATGCGCCTGTTCTGGTCAGTCATCCAGAGTATCTCTGCCAGGATTCTCCATTCCAGTCTCCCCACCCACCCATGCACACGTACGCATGAGTTAGCATTTAGTGCCCTCATAAGCATGTTCGGTCACAAGTTAGCTGTTTTTAGGGCCCCAAAGAATTTTTTCCTTTTTTTTTAATTCTCAAAACCTTGGGATTTTCCAGATCTGTTTTTACTCGTAGCTTCTTCGTATGCAAAGATGATGCCATTTTGGCTACATAAAGAAGAGCACTTCTGACAGTGAGTTTGATATTAATATATTGGATCTTACTGGATCTTCAACAATATAGAATTATGAGAGCCAATGTGGAGATGGTTAAGAGTGCTGGATGAATTTTGGAATTCTGGGTTCTAGTTCTTGTTCATGGAAATAACTGGGTGGCTAACTGAGGAGGATTATATTCATCACCTTGAGCTCCTTGAAAGGAAAAAAGGCAGGATATAAATATAATAAATAAATAAGCCACTAAATAGAACTTTTATGTACAAAGGTAGTATACCTTTGAACAAGAGATGCTATAAACAAAGCACAGAGGAGAGCTATGGTGTCCATTCCCCGCCTTGTGAGCTTCCAAAGGCATCTTCCAGGCTGTGGTTGGAAAGAGATCATTGATAGATAGGTCTTGATCCAGTCCAGTGGTGGGAAGCTTGGATATTCCTATAAGTGTTTCTGTTTTGGGGCATCACATTCATCAGTGTTTGAACTGAAATATTCTTGTCCCTGGGAAAAGTGCAATACCTTCCATGGGGAGCACATCCTCTGAAGTTGTTTTTGTGGTGTGGAATGGAATATGGTTGTGTTGCAATGCTTGGGTATTCCCTGGGATGTTTTCAGTGGCAGGTTGCACTGCCCCAACCTATACTTCAGACATTTATTGTTGTAATTCTGTTCCCCAGGGATTTCATTTTTCACTGTTTGGTACTTCTGCACTCTCCTACTGTAACATATCCAGTGTAGCAAAATTCATTTAGCAATTGATTTATTCTTAAATAGCAGCAGATTGCAAAGGGGGACAATTCCTTGTGTATCAGAATGACTTTGGATAGTGCTTGTTTGCCCTGTTTCAGTGCTGCTGGGTGAGAAAACCTGCATTTCATCCAGCAATTGACTTTAGTGGCCGATTTCTGTTTCTACTGCTGTTATTCCTATTATTGAGAGTAAACATGCTTGTTTGGAACATTCAGAACCAATGCAGGCCCTATTGGCCAAGTAAACTGCTTCCATTGTGCTAAATTTATTGGATCAATGGTTCAAATATAATGTGCACTACCAGTTTTCATTGTGCTCTTCTCTTAGTGGACTTGCAAAATGTGTCTTTGCTGGTCTAGAAAATTTAGGAGTGAGAATTACCCTGCTTCTGATTACATACTTCATTGCCCACCTCAAAGGGCCACTGAAAACACCTGAAAATTGGTGGGTCTGTGGTGGTTCCTAGCATCTTTTAAGATATGCTCTTTACAGCCAGTATTGTTGCAGTCCCTAAAAAGAGTCACTCTAAGGGGTCTGGGTTCATTTCCGAAATAACCGAGCGCAAACCTAAGTGCCTGTAGTGTATCAGTGGACAGACCATATGGTTCCTGCAGGCTTTTAGCATAGCCTGTAACTCTGTTGAAAGTCTCACTAGGGCACTGGGGCTATGCCAACCTGTTTGTCACTGTAGTGACACTCATAAATAGCATTGTTCACTCCGAAAAAGAACTCCTGTGCTTTTAATTGCTGCACTGTCCAGTGAGGTAAGGCTCTTGCAGCATAATACTGCAATAAAATGCGATGAAGCAGTTACCAAGCCACTCCCTCTTTGTAACCCTGCTTATTATCGTAAGTGATGCACTAAAGCAGAGCAGTAGTTCTAGGGTACCTACTAAAGATACTCATGTTGCTAAATCAGAGCTGGCATTGTATGGACAGTCTGAAGGCTATTTCACACATTTTCAAATGTCACAGGTCCACACAAGTACCTCTTACAATATAGGTGCAAGTGTAATGAGAGAAAAGCAGCAAGTCTGTTTCTGTACCTGATTTTAGATCATTATTAAACACATGTCTTCTCAGCCTAACCTACGAATACATCCCAGGATTGTTGTGTGGTTGAAAGGGCTGGATACAGAAGTAATTATAGTCTGTGTTAGCCCTCTTGTATCTAGACTTCCTGTGAGTGCATAAAAATGTGACAGACATGGGGAATGGGCCGGAGCAATGCTGAAGGTGTTGTGTCCTGATCAATGTTTTTGTAGTGTGTGTGTGGCGGTGGGGAGAGAGATGACAAGTAGCATGTGTTCACACAGAATGCAGGCAAATGACGCAGTCTAATACAGACTAAGCCATGCTTAAGTATCTTGATTTAATAGCCTTAATGGCCATGTTACATACCCATACCTGACAGTAAGTTCCATTGGAAAATGTAAGACTTCTGAGTAAACATAGATAGGATTGTGCTGTAAGTGCTCACTGCTTTGTCTGGTGCTCACTGTGGCTTTAGCATTTATTAGCATTTAGCTAGATGCATGTCAGATGCTATACAAAATATAAATGTGATGTGTATGAATTGAGAGAAGTCAGGGAAGGAAAGGTCAGCAGGCAAACAGAAGTTAATGTAAGTGTACCTTTTCCATGCTAGCTGGGGGGTGCTGGGAGTTATAGTCCAACACATCTGTAGCTTACTAGGTTGGAGAAGGCAAGTGTAGCGTAATCTCTCAGAGACCATGAGCTGTGAGCCAGAAGGTATTCCATTTAAGTTCCACTTCAGCAGTTAACCCATCAGGCTGCCTGCCACTGTTCTTTACACTCTGAATATATTGCTGCTACTGAAGTGGCAATATAGTCATTTAACAAATGCTTTTTGCGTTCAGAAAACTATTTCTTGTGGCTGGAACTGTGCCAAATAGTAGGGCTTGTATGCTGAAGGGAGTCACATTTCCCTGTGTAGAAGTGAAGGAAAAGCGAGTTAAATCCATTTCCCAAATAGTTGCAGGAATGTGATAATAGGATGCAGCCTGTACTCCCCACCTGAAAGCTAGGCTTGGCTCTCCTCCTCCTTGCTGGTGCTCCTGGCCTATCTAACCCAGGGGTGGGCCATGTGTAGCCCTCCAAATGTTGGACTGTAACTCCCATAATCCCTCATCATTGGCAGTCCTGGCTAGAGCTGATGGGAGTTGTGCTCTAACTCTACCACTCCTAGCTTAATGTCATCCTACCACAAGGTTACAGGGGAGCCATACTGTGGAAACATGCATTGCAGACATATGCTGTTTAGCAAATTCTGTTGCCAGTCTCTATTAGTGATGAGAGGCAGACTGGGGATTGTAAAGCCTTAGAGAGAGGCTTCAGGTGCATAAGAAAGATCTCATTGCTTTTCCACTGCAGTGCTGCTAAAGTTGGATTGTAGCTCAGAACTGACCTATCCCCCACTGGGAAGCCAACTTCCTCCTATATTCTTCCTCTTTCCATTTTACTCGCTACCACAGGGCCAAGCCAGCTGAACTGTCCTTGGTTTGCCTCACCTGCGGAAGCAGAACAGCCTAAGTGAGGGACAAAACCAGAATTCAGGCTTTGCTTTGAATGAGGGTTTAGCAATGTGACATTAAAGACAAACAACTCTAAAACACCTGTGGCAAAGCATTCCAGAGAAGGAGCCCTGTTTCCAGGCAGGACTTGAACCCTTGGTGAAGTGTTTAAATTAAGCTCAGAGGAAGCTGGGGGAATGCGGACTGGAAATTTCTCAGGGATGGGCTGTTCTGTGCAGCAAACACTGCCCTCTAGTGTGTGTTCATCTGTTAGTTAGGTGAAGCATTTATCTCATAGACATGAACGTTGAACTGAAGTAGCACAACGAATTTGCGGTTTTGCTGCAGGGGATGCCTCGCCTTCCAGAGCAGGGTGTTGGGCACAGGGAACCTGCCTTCCAGCACAAAATGCTAGACAGCACTTCCTCCTTAAAGTTGGTATCAAAACCGCACAAGTTTCCACGTTATCAGGATGTTCAAGGGTTCTCATTAGCTCTGCCCCCCCTTCTCCATTCATAGCTGAGGTCACACCTGCTGGTCACACCTCAAATGTTTTTTTAATGTGTTTTGAGCAGAGGATGACCTTATAACATTGGGAAAGGGAAAGGCCAGTGAATAACTCTGTTCCTATCCAAACTTTAGTCCGGCAGGTCATTTCCTAGAAGAACCAGCAAAGACCAGATTCCTGAGTTCCTATTTTCTTCCCTCCCTCCCTCGAAAACCCCCGAAGTATAGTCAAGGAAAAACCTGATATGCTCAATTTGTGTTAAATGTGCCAAATGATTTCTCTTGTCAGTCTTTCTGACAAGGGTTTGAAAAGGATTAGCATCGAGGCAGATACATTTGCCTACAAATCCAGGGAGGACCTTTGCATGTTTGAGTAGAACAAACCATCTCACCTGGCAGATGCTAAAATAGGTTGAATTTAAACACTGGTATACACTAACAACATTGTGAGGTGTAAGTAGTGGCTATCCAGTTGATCACCTCTGCCCCTAAACCTCCTAATTTCCCCGTTAGTGCTAAGTCAGTGCTGGTGTAGTGTGGTGTAGTGGTTAGGAGCATGGGACTGGGACTCAGGTGACCTAGGTTCGGGTCCCTGCTTGGCCATGGAGCCAACTGGGTGACTTTGGGCTCAGTCCAGCCTCCCTTACGGGGTTGTTGTTGTGGGGATAAGATTAAAAGCACCAGGAGGAGAATGATGTAAGCTGCTTTGAGTTTGTTGTAAGGAAAAAGTGGGATATAAATCTAATAAATAAAATACAGGCTAATGAGGCTAGCTGCCTCATATTGAGTCAGGTTCTTGGTCATTGTAGTCAGTCTGGGGCTTCTGGCAGAGAATCTTTGCTAGTCCTGCCTCCTGATGCTGAGGATGTGCAAACCTTCCATATGCAAAGCAGCTGCTCCCCCACTGACCTGCTCTTCTTTCTACACAACCATAACCACAATGCTGCAAGCATTATGAATATGACTGCAGTCTTCGGGTAAGTTATGCTTAGAATTGGGTGTATGGGTGGGGATTCTTGGGCATTATGCCCCATCATCTCCGGGAAGGTGCAGTTTTTCTCATGTTTACCAGGTTAGACTTATTCCTCCCTTCTTTATTTCTTCTGATGAAGTGGTACAGCAGCCGCTGTTGATCTTCTTGCTGCCTAGTAGCAGGCAGACTCTAGTCCCGTGATTCTGCTTTGCTTTTTCTAGATCCCCCAGATCCAACCAGTGCCTCATGCAAAAGATTTACGCTTTGAATCACAGAGCTCAATAATTTATTTTGAGGGCCAGAACTGAATGGGGCTCACAGTACTTCAGAACAACAGAAACCAAAACTGGCTTTGTCTTGAACGAGCAGTTAAAATGACTCAGTAGCTTTACCAGAGGCCTGCTTCTAGCTGTCTGCCTTTTTGGCTTCTCCTTAGGAACAGTGCTGTAGGGATTGTCATGATGAGTGCATCCACTTTAAAATTTACCTGTACACTACTGCCTGTGCACTAACTAACAGGTGTGCCAGGGAGACTTGGAAAGAATTTAGCAAAGGAATGGAAATGTTAGTTTGATGGGAGGGAATGGTATTTCCCTGGCAACAAAATGTCACTCGCTGGATTTCTAAAAAATACCATCTCCCTGCAACAGATTTGCAAGCCAGGGACCAACTGTTTAGATTCCACATGACTGAGAAACAGCTGCATACAACTGGCACAATCTAAACAAGGACTTCTCTTCAGCTGTTGCTGGAAATAAACTTCAGCTTCATTTCAGTGGGGCTTGGGCTGGAGAGCTTCCCAGTAGAATCTTACTGTTACCTGCCTTCAGGTTGTCTCTGACTTATGGTGACCCAAGGAATGAATCTCCTCCCTCCCAACAGCCTGTATTTGGCAGTCCTGCTCAAATCTTGTAGACTCAAGGCTGTAGCCCCTTTAAAGAATTGATCCATCTCTTAGTTGGTCTTTCTCTGCTTTTTCTAGCTTTGACTTTCCCTAGAACAATCGTCTTTTTAGTGCATCTTGCCATCTCATGATGTGCCTGAAATATGATATGACAGCCTCAGTTTTGTCATTTTAGCTTCCAGAGAAAATGCTGGGTTGATTTTACCTAGGATCTGCTTGTCGTTCTGTTGATCAAAGGTATTTACAAAGCTCTCCTCCAGTACCATGTTTCAAACACATCAATTCTCTTCCTGCCAGCCTTCTTCACTGTCCAACTTTCACACCCATACTTGGGACTACAGTAGCAGGGATGATATTAATCTTCAGTGAAACACCCTTACACTTAGTTCCTTCATTGCTGCCCTTCCAAGTCTCAGTCTTCTTCTAATTTCTTGGCTGCAATCTCCATTTGAGTTGAAGATTGAGCCACGGTATGCAGAACCTTTCACAATTTCATTTTCTTCCTTGTTGACTGTAAAGTTCTGTCATTCTTTTGTAGTCATGATTTTTGTTTTCCATTTCCATCCTGCTTTGCACTTTCTTCTTTCACTTTGATTAGAAGTCATTTCAATTCATTGCTGCTTTCTGCCAGTAACATGATATCATTGGTATATCTTAAATTAGTGATGTTTCTTCCAGCAGTTTTCATTCCTTCCCCAATTCCAATCCAGCTTTCCTTATAAGTTTTGTGTACAAATTGAACAGATAGGGAGATAAAATACATCCATGTCTCACAACTTTGCCTAGAGGAAACAATTTTACTTCTCAGTATCCTGCCCTAACAGTAGCTTCTTGTCCCTACTACAAGTTATACATCAGGGCAATAAAGTGCTGAGGCACCCCATTTCTTTCAGGACCATCTATGGCTTCCTGTGATCCACATAGTCAAATGCTTTGCTGTACTCTATAAAGCACAGACTGATATTCTGAAATTCTTTGGTGTATTCCAGTAGCCAACGTATGTTTGACAATAGAAGTGCTAGTGGGAAGGAAATTTATTCCAAGTATACATTGCAGGAGCCATGCTTTGCTTCTAATGGGCCTCCCTTCCTGTTGATAGTTCCAACAGAAGCAATTTACAGTATTTCTCCGCACTGCTCTTCTAAAGCTGCAGGAGATGAGGCTTCAAGGTCCCAACTTCTGCCAGGTCTGAGCAAAGGAAGAAAGCCACAGTTAGACTCAACTCGGGTTGAGGGAGGGGCTGGGGGAGTAGTTTTCCAGTCTGAAGAGAAAGCTTCACCGCGAACCAGGACAACTCTGGGTTGTCTGACCCAACCTTTGGAAATGGTATTCTGTCAGGCTGTGTCCTTAAGAAGCAGGACTCCTGGATCCTGTTCTTTACTCTCTCTGAACTCAGTATAAGATTATAATAGGGAAAAGCTGGAGCCAGCACTCCAAAGAATTTACAGGACCCTTGAGAAAGGATGCAGGCAGGATACAGCCTTTCAATCTGTCTCTTTTCCTGTGCTTTTAAGAGCAGCTAACTCATCAGGCATTGGTGGGTGAACGTACTTAGGTTCATGCCATGAAAATCCTCCTCTGCTGATTTCTGTAGTTAGATGCTCTGAAGGGCACCAGAGCAGATGAGAGGGTTTTTGGTCAGTTGGCAGCAATGGTCCTGGGAGGGCAGTATCCTTTTCTTGGTGTCTTTCTTTTGGTACACAAATAGCTATGTTGTGACTGACTGTAAAATGGGAAATAAAGGGATCATATAGAAATTTTAGAATTCTTTACTTTGATTTATTGCATTTTTATATGTGACTCACTTAGGGGTTTTATTATATTCAGCAATATAGAAGTATTGCAAGTCAATCAAATAAAAACATATGGAATATGCATCTCATTGCATTAACACCTGTTTGTGACTAAGGTAGGAAATAGTGGGTTCTCTGTCCTTTCATTTTTGTTTTTTCTCATGTTTCTTTACTAACACTAATGTTTTCCTGATAATTTCTTGCTCGGTCAAGCATCACGCTTCTTGCATTATTTTATGTATTTTAATATGTCTATTTTTCAAAAGCTGTTTGATCTATACTAACCCCTCCACCAAAATTCCACACTTTTCTCAAATGGTTTAAGGCAATGCAAGTTAAAACGAAAAGAATTCCAAAGGGAAGTGCTGAAAAAGGGGAGAGGAGGGTGTTTTTATCTGTTTTTACCCTCAAACCTTTTTCAGTTTCTTGCCTTTCAAAACCATTCTGAAAAATAAACCAGCATTTCACTGGTTAATTCAGATACTTTCTCTGCCTCCTCCCTTATGTCCCAACCTTTGGTTTCGTCTAGGGTGATCAGCTGATGGGGGGGGGGTGGCCCGAGGAAAGAAAGAGATACGCCCTGTTGTATACTCAGCATCCATCAAGGGGTGGGGGGGGGGAATGTGAAGCCCGCCCACCGCTCTCTGCTTACCAGATCGCCCCACACGTGAAGAAGTGGGTGGGACAAGCATGCAAGGAGAGGAATTTGCAGGAAGAAGAGGGAGAGAGGGAGAGGCACACGCCGCCGCAATTATGGAGTCTGACTTGTGAGTGGACTCTTCCTACTTCTCCATGCTGGAAAGCGAAACCACAGTCCACCAGCCCCTGTGGGGTGTGGGAATGCCGTGGGAGTCGAGATGTGGCAGCTCTCTCAGGATTATAAGCGATGCGGCTACGAAGGGGAGGTGGTGGAAATGGGCGGAAGGGGAGATGGTTGCTCGCTGAGGGACCCTGTCCAATAGCTAGTGGGCACCCAGGTGGCACTCCGCGATTGCAGCTGCAATTCCCTCCAAGAATGGAGGGCAACTTTGGCCAGAGGCAGCCACTGAGATGCTCCTAAGAGGCCCTCCTCGGGGGAGTCCTGCAACATTCATCTCAACTGTTAGGAGACCTTTCATGAGTATTTACTGTCATTGTATAATTGTTAAAAGATATACGGGCAACAGGAAGGTGTGTTGTGTGTGTGTGTACACGAGATTAGCTCACTTATCTTCAGGTTAGGAGTTCTTGTGGGTCTTGTGCCAGCACTGCATAGCAGTTAGAGTGCTGGACTGGAATCTTGGGTTCAGGTCTAGTCTCCACTGGGCCATGAAGTTCACTGGGTGACTGAGCCAGTCATTCACATTCACCCTAACCTACCTCACAAGACTGTTCTGGGGATCAAATGGGGAGAACGAAAATTATGCACAACACCTTGGGTTCCTTAGAGGAAAGACAGTATAAATGCGAGAAATATATATTATCACTAACATGTAGCAAGGTTTGTGGGGTGGGGAGAGCACTGCAGCCTCTCCATGCCCGTGGATGCCAGAGAAGCAGGAGCTGCAGGAAGCCTTGGGGAATATGAAGCTGGGGGAAATGGCTGATTCAATCTCAGCACATTTTCAGTGACCCCAGATTAATGTAGGATAAGTGGGTAGGATTGCCCACCCCACCCCACCCCCCTTCTCCAGCAGAGGGGATGGGGCTTGGATTGCTGAAAGTGATGTGGACATGCTGGGACCCCTTCATTCTCAGGCTCTGGGCTACATTTCCCAATAGGGAGATAGGAGGGCCCCCCCTCCCCCAGCTATTTGTGTGTGTTGATGAACAGTGCTTGCTCAGTGTGACCATAATGCATTCTTCACTTGCTTAGGCTTTCCATTTTTCCCTCGATGGGCCTGCATTTTCTGACACAGGGCCTTAAAGAAGGTTCCAAGCATGAAGTTTCTGCATTCCTTTTGAAAGCTCTGTTCTTCTACAAACCTGTCCCAGCATTTGTATTTCTATCCTTTCTCCTTCCATGCTCCTGTTCCTGAAATTGCATCAGTAATCCCATTTTTATTTGCTTGAGTGATTTGAAACACTGTTGAAAACAGGAAGCAAAACATATTTATGTCCAGGTGTTCTTACTCTCTTTCTATGAAGGTGGTGGATTCCCTTGGGGGGAGAGTTGAGAAACAGGACTTCTGGGTTTCCGCCCCTGTTGGAGGATCAGGAAGTTGTACCAGGAACTGAAGCCAAATCATTCTTGGGAAACTTTTCCTTATTTCGCATCGGCAGTAGCTAGTGCTGAGGAGTGATTTTATTATTATTATTATTATAACATTTCTATGCTGCCCCTTGCCGAAGCCTCGGGCGGCTTACAACACAATAAAATACATTGAAATACAATAGAACATAATAAATTACCACTAAATACAAAAATACAAAAAATACACTGAGATACAAACATAATAATATAAAATTAAAATTAACAGTATAAAATAAGTAAATAAAGAATATAGGAGGAGAAAAGAGAAGGAAGAAGAAGTTGCCCTGGCCAGATCATATATTTTAACAATTAAAATGATGTTTAAATAAAAAGGTCTTTACCTGGCGCCGAAAAACCAGTAATGACGGTGCCAGGCGGACCTCTTTGGGGAGTGAATTCCATAGATTTGAGGGGGAAGCAATGGTTGGTATCCAGAGCTCCCAGGCATCCAATTTGACTCCCCAGTAGTGGTGATATTTTGACTGTCTGTGCAGTCTCCATTAGCAATATACCTGTGAATTGTAAACTTGTAACTGCCCAGAGAGCCTTTTAGGCTAATGTGGCAAGATAGAGATCCAATAAATAAATAAGCACTGAAGTCAAATGAAATATGGAGACCCATCCTCTTAAGGGCTTGCTAGCAAGCAATCTGAGGCATCTGGCTTGCCAGTGCTAGAAATGAGCAGTGAGTCTCTCCCTCTCCCCCCACACACATATGCATGTATGGTCTTGATCCGATCTGGAAGGGCTGCACATATAAGTCCTTTTATTTGTAAAATGAGTGATTTGGCATGCGGGGCCTCCTGTAACTTGCCCTTCCTACCATGTTCAGTTTCTGCCTTCTGATCTGAGATGTGGTCTGGACTGGTTTGTGTTACCTGGAATTGCAGCAAAGGCATCCTGAACATGCTTAATGGCATTTTTGTTAAATTTAGTCATGACAACATGATCTCTGTGATGACGGGAGATCAGGGTAGACACCTGCTGTTGCAAAAAGGGTACCGTAGAATGGCACAATGGGTGTACATGCTTTCTATAGCGTTAGGCAGAGAATAGCAGGCATTCCTTACATGTGGCTAGAAGGAAACATCTCTTGGTGTAGGAGAGCCTCCCCAGGCAAGAGCCCTGCAGAAGTTTTGGATTACAACTCCCAGAATTGCCTGCTATTGGTTATGCTAGCTGGGGCTGATGGAAGTTGGAGTATAAAAATCTGGTGGGCACCACTTTGGGGAAGACTGGGCCAGGGACTGAAGCTGCTTTTGCCCCCTTCTCCCACAGCCCTTGCCAACTGCAGCAACTTGGCTTTATATCCTGGAACTTAATGGGAACCATTGAGAATCACAGGTATTCTAATCCGTGTTGGCCGCCCCTTTTATCAGCTTGACCCCTCCTGTCCTGGGATTTTATGTGAGCTGAGCTTGCACTGGAGCATGACAGGTAGCCAAGAACTGGCTTTTAGATAGGTAGCCATTCCAGGATTGGACCTGGGGGATGAAAACTGTCTCTGGGGCTAAGCCCTGCCTAAATATCTGTATTTAGGATAGAAAGCATGCTTCCATGCAACTGGCAGATAGCAAAGCACTTTGAAATGGACCCGCCTTTATGCCTTCCCTTCCTTCTTACAACTGTTTGTCCCTTCCCCAAGGAAACTGGCTACCACGTTTGGGGTAAGGAGTGTGGGGATGTTAACAAACCTGTACCCCTTTCCCCAAGCTTCTTGACTTGTCTTAATGAGAAAATAAAACTATATTATTTCCGACATAATATTCCCCACATAATTAAAAGGATATAATATAATATCTTTTTATAGTATGTGGGGAATATGAGGAGAGATACTGAATTTTACCAGATAATTGAATCCTTCTCAACAGCTTTCGCAACCTGCCACCTTACACTTACGTTGGACTACAACGCTCATAATCCCATGAGTTGTAATCCAACACATCTGGAGAGCCCCAGCTGGAGAAGGCTGCTCTTCCCTTGACCTATAGGGGCGGGGCATTTTGGGTCATCCAGAAATTCACTGGTTCCATCTGGATCCCTCCTGGTTGCTTCTTTTTGCTTTGAGCTCTGCAGGCCCCGCCAGATCTCTTGCTCCTCCTGTCCAGCTTCCCTCACAGATCTTTCCTTATGAACTGGTATGACCCTGACAGCTAAGCTAGCTACATGTACATACTCTTCTTTCTTTCCTTCCCATCAGATGCCCCAGACTACTTGTTTAGATTTGGAGCCTTCCAGATGGGGCCTGTTTGCCCGATGCAGCCTTCCCTTTGTGCCTCCCACAGGCACAACGGGAATGGAGAAACAAATTGGCTAAGCACAGGGCTGTCCCAAGACACGTTGCTGCACGGAATGGCACAACCTCAGAGGTGGGCCAGGACGCTTCTTTCATGGTTGCAGAGGATTCTGGGAAGCACAGACCATTATGACCAATCTGAGCCTGCATGTTTGTGTCTTCCCAGGGGGTTCAAGATCTCTTTCCAGGATTGTGAGCCCAAGTGGTTGCTTGGGTGGCGGCAGGCTAGCTCTCACAGGGCACTTCTCCATATGCCTGCTTATGCCAGCCCCCTCAACCCTGGTGCCCTACCCATCTCACCTGAATCGCTTTACTCTTCCTGTGGAATGAGTAACTTGGCCCTTGCTTGTGTCCATGTTTTTGGCTCTCTGTATACCAGTCCCCACTTCTCTGTTTCTTCCTCAGTAGCTTTGCGTCCCTGGGGCCATAGTGCCTTCTTGCTCTCTCATACCAGGCCCAAATTGTCCTGCTGCCTATCTCTCCCCCAACCTCATACTCCTATGGCACACCCTTGTCCCCAGGGAACTGCTGCTGTCTGTTTCTCTCTCTCTTTCTATCTTTCTCTCTCTCTCCCCCCCCCTTTCCGTGGCCCAGTGTGTGGCTGAGTCTCTTTGTTTGGCCTGGGGGCAGTGCTATGTTTTTTTTCTGTTTGTTCAGTGCTGTCTTTCTTTTTCTTGACTTTGTGTTTTTTCTTCTTCTCTTCCTCCCCCTTTCTCTGCCCCTTCATCTACTCATTCTGGCAAGCACCTTCCATCTGTCTCCACGTATACCTATTCCCTTCACACACCTTCCCCTCCTGCCCATCCATTCCCCCACCCCTCTCTCTCTCTGTTCCTGTCTCTGTTGCTCTGTCTCTCTGCTGCCTTCTATAGGTCGTCCACGTGTCCCACTCTGCACCAGTACTGCTGCTCTGCTCAGTCGCTTCTCCACTCGCAGCTAGCTTCCCCTGCCAGGCACACAGGCTGCAGGTAAGCCACTCAGACCCACCCCGACTCACTCACCTCCAGCCATCCCCATGTCTCCACATGCCATCTTGTCCAAAAATCCAGGATCTCTTTGGATTCCCAGCTTCCCCAACAGTTCTGGGGTTTGGGGGGGGGGGCGGTCTCCCTAGAGAATGCAGGAGGCTTCCATCAAAATAAATGGCAGTATTTCTGGGTTCTTTCCCCTGCACCGGCAGAAAATTCTGCTACTAAACTGGGGAAGGAGACAGGATTCAGGGGTTCTATTCCTGGGTGCAGTGAACTAGTCAGACCTCACCTGGAATACTGTCTCCAGATCTGGGCACCAAGATTTAAGAAAGGCGCAGGTAAATTAGAAAGGGTCCAGTGGAGGACAACAAAAATAATCCAGGGTTTGGAAACACTGCCCTGTGAGGAGAGACTGAGAGAACTGGGCATATTCAGCCTAGAGAAGAGAAGACTGAGGGGGAGCATGATATCCCTCTATAAGTACCTCAAAGGCTGTCACAAAGAGGAAGGTCAAGATCTCTTCTTACTGATGCCAAAGTGTTGGACACAGAATAATCTCATCAAGCAATGGCAACCCAGATTTAGGCTGGACATCAAGAAAAGCTTCCTCACTGTCAGAGGAATGCAACAGTGGAACCAGCTGCCTAGAGAAGTGGTGGGTGCTCCCACACTGGAGACATTCAGAAAGAACCTGGATAGCCATCTGAGTGGGATGGTGTAATGTGGTGTCTTGCAACAGCAGGGGCTTGGACTCGATGGCCTTCATGCCCCCTTCCATGATTCTGCTCTAACTCTTGAGGTTTTGGTGGGCCCTGGGGAACTTGTCCTCAGTAGGCTCCTTTCATCCTCACTGGTGCCTCTCTGCTTGCCCTCTTCCTCTGGACCCAGTGCATTTCACCAAGCAGAGGAAAAGGGAATGGCAAGAGAAAGCTGCTCCTTGCTCACTTAGGGCAGTGATAGCAAAGAAGTAGAATGAGCCGCAGGGCCAGGGACTCAGTATGGGGAAGTCTTTAGTGAATCTTCATTGTGATGTGGGCCTTGGCAGGTGCAGTGATGCCAAGCCCTATAAACACATGGGGATTTTGTTCTGGGATTAGGGAATACTGGATTTCACTTCCTCCATTATCACAACATCCCTTTGCATCTACCATTACTACTGCCACAACTCAGTCCATCCCAGACACTGCTTTTTTCCTCCAAACCCTGCTGATTTGAGTTCCGTTCCATTCTGTGGACTACCCCTTTCCCCTCCTCTCTCTCCACCCCCCACTCAACCCCCAGCCCAAGATTAGAAAGTAAGGATAATTTCATCTCAGTTAATGCCCTTGGGGCATGGTCCATTCTGTGCAGCTCCAAAATGCTGGAGTAGTTTTTGACAAGGGATTCCAGCCCAGGTAGAAACTGTGTGTGCACACATTGAGTGTTTGCTTGCAGCTGGCACAGGATGCGTGCAAGGGCATAAAACAAGTGTGCCAAGTAGCCACTGTGGGAGCAAGATTGAGCTAACCAAAGACCATATGTATGATAAAAATAGTAATGGCTGTGTTTGGTAGATTGACTTTGGCATCAGACATTTCAGCATAACTATCCAGAGTTGCCAGTTTGTTTTATGCTGGCCCTGCTTCTCTGCCTTCACAGCAGCAACAGCAGAAACTAAGCAGGAGATGCTGTTCCTTGTATGAGGGTAAGTGGTGGTCAGCGTCTGAACCATCCTCCTCTCACTGTGCCTTTAACAGTGGACTGGATATACAACCATTATCTTAGCCGGTGGTAACCTTTATCTCCATGGGGTGAAAAAGCTCATCTGCTAACTACCCTGTAAATCAAGCTGCTGTTAAAAGCACTGGCTTCAGAAGCTGTTTCAAAAGTTGGCAGACAGTGACTATCATTGTGATGGGGAAAGGAAAAGAAGCCACGTAGCTTGTTTCCCTGGCCCCTGTGTGCTGGTTGTAATGGCCATAATTATATGTTCTGGGCATGGGCTGCTGTGTTGTCCAAACCTGGCAATGATGGCTTTCAAACCACTCCAGAGTCCTAGAACTAGCCGTGACTTGCAGAAGGGTTTGGAAGCCACTCAGCCACCTCCATCACTGGGTTCAGCTGATGCAACAACATGTGCCGGGGGGGGGGGGCAGGGTGTAAAAATACTATTTTCCTTCCCTGGTCATGCAAGCCTGTCCAATGAGGTAAGTTGCTAGCAGACCTTTCACCTGTGTAATTTTTGCACCTTAGGCTGTGGTTGAAAGCACAGGGAGAGAGACAGTAAGAAAAAAAATTGGCAACAACATCACCTTGGGTGCCTCCAGACAGAGGCTTCTGTCCAAAGGCACTGTGCATATATTCCACCTTTTCTTCCTTAACAGATTTTGTCTGGCAAGAAAAAAGATGGAAAGAAGCAGTAGTATAGTATGGGAGGGTTACATATTGGAGACAAAGTTCTGTAGACCCCCTGGTAAAATGCCATGAATGAGGCAATAATACGGTACAGCGAAGACCTTCTCTGAAAGCACTATGTGCAGTTCTGCATGTAACTCTTGCAGTCCACTTTCTATAGTTCTGCACGGTGACAGTATCCATGCAGAGAAAGTGCTGCCTAGTCCATGTATCTTTGAGAGTGGGAAAAATGTGTATGCTTCTAACAACAAATACATCTTTTACTGTAGCACCTTAAAGCCTAATAAAGTTATTGTGCCATAAGCTGACATAGGTCTGATTCCACTTAATTAGATGCCTGGAATATTTTTTTCCCAATGCTAGGATAACATTCCAAGTATATGATTAATTAGGCTGCAGTCTGCAAAAGCTTTCAGCCATAAGAGACTTGTTAGTCTTTATGTTGCTCTCGTCTTCATTGTTGTTTTTGCTGCAAAACACTAGCATAGCTAGTCCTCTGGAAACTGCTTCCTGTTTTGTGAATATATTTTTTTCTGACACAGTTCCTCTGCCTTTAACAGCTGTGTGACAAAGGGAAGTGAGTTTTTCTTCACCTGCTGGCTTGGTTGTCATATAACTGTTAAAGATACAGGCACCTGACCAGGAAATACAGATATAGATGCTAAAAGATGCAGGACCCTGGAGCTGACGTATTAGCAGAGAAAGATATGAAATGGTGCTGACAGTACTCGTGCATGAGTGATTGTGACAGAAACTGTATATATGCACACTAGACCAGCACAACTTGTGGCCCACAAAAGCTAATGCAACCCTCAGGCTGTGTAAGTCAGCCTATCAGTCCCTCTTTCTGTTACCTGACTGGGGCTGCCAAGAGTGAGTTTGTGACACACTGGCAAACCGCATTATATGATTCGTGGCCTGCACTTACTTAGGAAGGTCTTGCTTTGTGCAAGCCTGATCTGCACTGTAGGCTGGTTCACACAGCATCTATCTAGTGCTGCCCCTCCACAGGTATGAGCTCAGGCACAGAAATACAGTTATGTATTTATTTGCTTTATATGCTGCCTGATTAGCCATAGGTTCTTTGGGTGGGTTACAGTATGAGTGAAGAACTAGTACATGGCATGGACTATAGCAAGGTCAACAGCCATTTTCTTAACCTTTCTAGCGATTGCCAGGTTCACACTTTATGTTTTTGTTTTTTTGGTGAGGGAAAAGTCAACACTGCTTGATTTGAACCAAAAATAAACAGTATTGTGACAACCACCTGGGCAGATGTGGGTGTGTAAACCAGGTCATTATTTTACATTTTCTGTATGAGGCAATGAGGAGAAGATGCAATATTTGAACAAGAATGAGCAGGGGTTTCTACAAGCAAAGGCAAATAGTACAACCCTTTCTGCTTGTGTTCAAATGGATAAAGGCAGTGTTTAAGCTGTTAATCCTGTACTGTTCAAACAGTTACACCTGGTTGTATGTATGGAAACATAGCCCTCACTTTTTCTACCGCAAGGAAGATACCCGAAGCATCTCTACCTTCTAAGAAGGAAGTACTTATTGTCTCTTTGGTGGTCAGGGGTACAAGAGAGTGGAGGATTCTCATGAAAAACAGTATAGGAATTGAGAACAAACTACAAGGGGCAAATCCACCAGTAGGAAAAGTGCAATTGTTGCCTTGGGTGGTGGGTAACAGGGGCCATATCTCAGTGGTAAAGCACATGTGTATAAAGAGCTCCAGGCTTAGTTCCAGGCATTTCTTGTCAAATGGATCTCAAGTTGCAGGTCACAGGAATGGCCTCTTTGTGCCTGAGACCCCACAAGTCAGAGAAGACAATGTTGAGTTGTCTGACTCAGTCTAAGGCACCTGCATTCAATGATCTCCAACCTTTTTCAGTTGGTGGGCACATTTGAAAGTCTGAGAGTGTCATGGGCACTCTCTGAAAATGGCTGCCAAAATAGTTGCTGTAGTAGGCCACAAAATATTCTTTTTTCAGAAGGCACACTGAATGGTGAGATTCAAAGAAAAGTAATTTGTCTAAGAACCTAGGTGCAAAGCAGAGGCAGGATCTGAGCTCCAAAACAAGCAAGCAAACAGGCATTCTTCTGAATACAGTGTCTCAGTTTTTTAAAATGTTTATTTAAAAGTAACAATTAGGAGAGGCTGAAAGCTTGGCCAGCATTAACAGGGTGTCTGCAAACAAGTTGGAATTTATGGACTCCACACTGGAAACTGGGTTAAATAATGCCAATGATTGAGCCAGTGTAGGAAAACTTCCAAGCATTTTATGCCCCATGTCAATAAGTAGAAGAAAATGCAAGGGGACTCCAGCACTTTGGGCCTTTCCTTGAGTCAAATGGTAGGAAGGGTATTATTATTAATTATATTTCTATACCATGCCACAACTGAAGCTCTCTGGGCAGTTTACACAGTTCATACAAACAAATAATAAAAATGCAAGGAAATGTCAGAAAAATAACAAACATTTAAAAGTTTAAAACAGCTTAAAACAGATGATAAACAATGCAATTAATAATATAAAGATTGATTCTGCAACACCTGGTAACCCCCCTCAAGCCCCTGGGTGGCTGAGTAAATCCTTAAAAACCTCAGAAAAGAGGGCCATCTTAAGCTGGCGCCAAAAAGATGACAGTTTGAGTGCCAGCTGGGCTGCAATGGGGAGGTTATTCCATACATGGGGGGCCACCACCAAGAAAATGCTCCCTCAGTGTCACTTGGTGGAAGGCCCCAGAAGTTGAGCGCAGTGCCTAAGCAGATCGCAGCTGAGAGAGGCACTCCAACAGGTATTGTGCCCCTAAGCCATGTAGGGCTTTATAGGATAAAACCAGCACCTTGAACTGGGACCGGAAGCATACAGGCAGCTAATACATGTGGGCCAGAACCAATCTTATGTGCTTGAACCAGTTATTAATCTGGTTGCTGCCTTCTGCACCAGCAGCAGCTTCTGAACTGTCTTTAAGGGCAGCCCCATGCAGAGTGCATTGCAATAAACTAATCTAAAGATTACTAGAGTGTAGATTACTGAAGCCAGGCTATCCCTGTCCAGGTAGGAGTGCAGTTGGGCCACCAGCTGAAGCTGCTAGAAGATAATCCTAGCCACTGATGCCAGCTGGCTAGCTTCACCTGTCAGAGATGGAACAAGGAGCACCCCAGGCTATGAACCTGCTCCTTCAGAGGGAGTGTGACCCCATCGAGAAGTGGTTGAACACCGAACCCAGTCAGAGGAACCACCCATCAACAACATCTCAGTCTTGTCTGGATTGAGTTTCAGTTTGTTAGCCCTGAGCCCCCTGAACAGGAACTTCAGATACTTAAATGTGTTTTAATTCTTGCTCCCATCTTTGTTTCTGAAACTGCAAATGTCTCTCTGTTTTATATCAAGTTAATTGCCATGCTCTCTTCAGAGAATCCAAAGGAATAATTTGGTGAGGGGAGAGCTCTCCAAAACAGCCTTCCAAGCTGGTACCTTCCAGATGTGCTGGACTTCAGTCATGCTGGCTGGGGATTATTGCACTAGGCTGCTGTAAAATAGCTCAGGCCTCAGCAAATCTGCAGTGTTTATCAGGGATAGGCATACGGTAATTTGGGATCTACTGGCAGATTTCAGGGTGATTTGCTGTAAATCAGCAAGAGCTTCTGACTCCTAGTTGTCTAGTCACATTAGCAACAGAAAGCCTCCTCCCCCCTCTTATATTAAGGTAGCTGAAATCAAGAAAGCTTGACGTGAAGGGGGCCTGTGAAGGATTTGTGTGCAACTTCTGCTTTTGCAACTGAAAATGAATGTCTGCACTGAACGTGTGCTCATAGACATGTAGTCCCACAGTGCATTCCTTAGTCACTATTTTACAACATGCAGAATCTCACACTTAGGTGTGTAAGGAAAAAACAAGACAGATTCTGTAGCTCATTTCCTCCAGTCCCAACCCTGCACTGTGAAAAGGGAAGGGACTTATTTTAATTGTTGTCACTTTTAAAAAAGAAGTGCCCTTTCCAATCTGCATCTACTAAGGCCATCCTCTCTCTACAGCCAGGTACTTCTAATGTGCATATTTGAAATGTAGCAACTAACAAGGAAGGAAGGAGGAAAGAAAGTGAGGAATTATGGGAAAATACAGGACATGATGCTCTGTGGTACCTGTTAGTGACTTGCCTACATGAGATTTTGTAGTAAAGATCTGAACTTCACTCTGTATTTCATGCATGAATCATGGCAAGTTTATGCAAGATTTTAGTCTGCAGACTTTTATTGGAAACAGGGTAAAATCATGGGATGACACTCCATAGAACAGATTTATTCAAGTAACTGCCCTCAAGATTAGTATACAAAATGAGCGACCCTCTGGCTACTATTGGGGAACAAACAAGGAATTCTGAGGGAGTGCAGTGCATGGGAATTCTGGGATATTTGTGCCATTCATTGACTGTGCATAGCTGTGAAGCTTTGAATGTTATCCTTCCTCCCCCATTTCCTGATTGTTCTCTTGTACACAAACAAGCAAATACTATTGTTTTAATTTTAAAAATGAGCTTCATTTCTGCAACAAAGGGCTCAATGGGTGGGTTCACACATCATGCTAAGTCACCCTATAAATAAGGCCACAGTGGGTTGGTTGGTAGTAGAACAATCCACGGTGTGCCCCACAGACAGTCAGCCTTTTCATGGCCTGTTTTCACTTCCTCCCATCAGTTTACCAGCCAGCTCTGGAACATATCCCTGGAGATTCTGCAGCAGAATCTATCTTGATTCCTCATCCTGCCCTCCCCTTTCCTCTTTAATGGTTACCTCTTTTTGGTGCTAGGCATCTTTAAAAAATGATGTCTCAAAAATCCACAAATTTTAGTTTTGTCAGCCTTTTCGGAAAGGAGCTCCAAAAGGGGTGGGGAATTGTTATTTCCTCTTTCTGGAGCAGCTGGAAAGTTGAAGAAGTGTTGAAAAAGTGGAGAGCACTGAGGAGTCAGTTCCAGTGTGAAAGCCAAGATAATTTTATCACTACAGGGGAGATACAAGTGCCTCCACTCTTCTGGTATGCTTATTTTTTCAGCTCTTCCCACCCCATTTTCAGTGCTTTTGAACTCTACAACTAGGTCCTTCCTTCCTCCTGTTATCCTCCACCTCCAGTTCTTTGCAACTACTGTATGTGCAAATTTGCCAGTGGGAGACGTCTTCTTAGCATTGCTTGTATTGGATAGCCAGAGGTGTGCCCTTGCCCCCCCCCCGCCAAAAAATTAAATAATTATGACCAATATTGCACATTCTGAGGCACCAAAATATATGTGTGTGCGCGCACGCGCACGCACGCAGGCACTCATGTTTTAAAGCCAGGGAAGAGGTGAAGTTCCTTCCAAACTACCATTTCAGTATTGTTGGAAGGGGAGATCACAAAAGGCAAATAGCATGGGCTTTTTTTAAAACCACTCTTACCAAGCAACTCTGTACCTAATTACAGCAGCTTGTAGTCGCTTGTTCACCCTTGAATCGTTCACCTTTCTGAGAGCTGTTGGGTTCAGACAACACGACAACACATCAGGCAAGAACAATCATACAGCAAGCTATGAATTCTTTGCATGGCACCTCCCCACCCCCATCAAATAAGCCACAATATGGGAAATTTTTGAAGTTCAGATGACACTACATGCTACCATGGTTGGCTGCCCATGTTGGGTGGTTGTGTCTCTTATGAACCCAGACACAAATATAATCCTGATAAAACACAGACAGTACACATTTAAAAGAAAATTAAAACCACATTAATCATTTTTGTCAGAGCAGTAAGTCCCATTGCTTTCAGCAGAACTTGCTTCCAAATAAAACCATGTAGATTGGAGTATTAAAAAAGTAGCAAGTAGTAATCCAGAGCAGAGCTGCCAGCTTCCTGTTTCTGATGAAGGATTCTGTGCAAATGTTTGGGTAAAGCTTTCTCCATCCCCATATTTGCTTGCAGGAAAATAATCACTTACTGAACTTTATTAGATGACACAAAAATAGTTTTGCATACTAGCATCTAGAAATAACTCTGTTGAAGTGTGACTTGTTTGCCTTTGCTCAGAAGCAGCAATTTGACATGTAATTCCAGCGTGATGTACAATAGTGCTTGAATGACACATGCCAGAGAAAACTGAAGTTGGATGGGTAGGTGGGCTAGTTTGTTAGGGTTTCTTGTTGGGTTACCTGGTTGCAATCCAGAAATCCATAATGTACCTTTAAAGAGGGCAAGCAAGATAGTACCCTCCAGATGTTTTAGAGTAATACTGCTGCAGTGTCTGGCTGTTTGACCAAGCAGCTCATGCGGATGGGAATCCTAGCTCAAAACATCTGGAGGGTATTGGGCTGCCATCGCCTGCTTTAACCAGTGGAGTGAGTTCTTCCACTGGCCATGTCCTCCGTCCTTTTCCCCATCTGCTGGTTTGTACGCTTCAGTCATGTTTATCTCTGTATCTAAAAGCATAACCTGCTGACCTTTGCAGAGCATGCTGCTGTTAAAGGCACAGAAACAGGTCAGGTTGTCTGCTGTCACCATTGCCCCACCCTTCTTACTGGCAGATCTCAAAACAGCACAGTCTCCTTGCACCAGGTGAACAGGAAGGGGGAAATGGATGATTTGGTTAGTATGGGGTAGGCAGCATGTGGCCCAATTTCAGTAAAATCAGGTTTTTCTTTTACAATTGGCAGGAATTAAAATTGTGTGCATAGTTGCTATGAAGTACCCAAAAGGTCAGTATTAGCTTGCAAGCAAGTTAAGTGTAATATTTTGATGTTTCATTGTCATTCTGGGTGCCATTCTTCCTTTCCTTTCCTTTTTTAAAAAATACTTTTTTTTGGCATACAGAGGGAAGGAGCAGGGCAGGAAAGTTGCAATTGCATCTTCTTCTGTGGCTTGGGAGCCTGTAAAATAAATGAATAGGTTCTCTAGAGTGCAGTTAGGTAATCCTAAGTGGGCTTGCGGGAAGAAGAGAGTATGAAAAAGCAAAGGTATGTTAAGTTTCCCTGCCTTGTCTCCCTCTTCCACCTTGCAAGCTTCATCACATCCCCATCTCCACTTTGGTCATCACCCTACTTTCCCTGACCACCAGCAACAGTGGGCATGTCCACAGGATTATAATTCGTCTCTGTCTGTTTGTCTGTCCCCTCCCCATTTTCTAGGGATGATGACGAGGCTGAGGACGTCCACCAGTTTTGTTGCCCTGCCTCTGAGTGCAGCAGCCCCTCCTCTAGGTAACCTGGAGGGGGCACCCCCCCCTCCACGCCTTGCACTTCTAACCTGGGCCCTGAAACCTCACTACACCAGCTTCACCCCCATGGCACCCAGGGGATGGGTTCAGAGACTGTTCCAGAGACACCCTTTGCCTCCTGCATACATCGAGCGAGAGTGAGCATTGAACCATTGCCCCCTTTACCCAGCTTTACACCTGCAAATCCACCTGTGTTGTCTTTGTGCTTGGCCTTTTGCAGTCCCTGCTCTTTGGCTTAGCATATTCTTTGCATTTTGTTGTTTTGGCTATAGCTTGCCAACCTTTCTTACTGGCCCAGCTCCTGTGTCTAAGAATTAGCTTAATCTGCAGAAATTTAGTACAGAATCCCTTCTTCTGACCCTAAGGTGATGGGGAAAATACAATTTATTTAATTCTTTTCTAACAAGAGCAGACAGCAACAAGTGGTCCCCTTTGAATGTGACCTTCAACCACCTTCCCCTCCAAGAGAATTTAGCTGCTTTTGATATTTTGTGACCACGACACCCTGTAAAGTTCTTCTTTCTTCTTCCTTTACATTCCTGAGTTTGCAGACTTTTTTTTTTTTTTTTTACTAACACTGCGCCATTTTCTTTAACAGCTGCCTGATACTTAAAAATACTTTGAGTGGTGCTTCACTCTTTCCATTGTTTAATTGTCATGCCTGGAAAATCTTGACCTACAACATTTCTGTCCATCAAGCTGATTCTTAAAGGCACAGGAACCTGGCCTGCATATAAAGGTGGCAACAATGGTATTGGACTAACTCTGTCATGAATCCTGCTCTTCACATTAGCCTTCCCCTTTCTGTTCATCTTTAACCCTCATTAAGTTTTATTTTTAGGCAACCTCATTGGTATGTTGACTTTTGATCTCCTTTTATAATTCTGGGTAATTCCAGGCTTCTGCAATTCCTCTTCAGGTATTTTTTAGTTGCGAAGAAAGAAAGATTCCCAGGGCTCAGCCTTTCCTGTAGGCCATTCTTGTTGGCCTGGACATTTTACTGCCTGACTCCAGAAATTTTGGGTTGTTGGTTTATTCAGTGTTCCTACTCCTGTGCCCCTAATGCCAGCTGAATAGGCAGGAAATTAAGCTGGTGAAGGTTTTCCTGACATGGAAATTACACAGGAGAAGCTTCACACTGTTGTATTAATGGTCAGCTGCTGTTAAATATAATGGAGCAAGGCCATTATACAAAGCAGATAACCCTACTGAAAATTGAGGGGATATCTAAAATAATTGGAATTTTAATTATTGTAATTTTACATTTATATCCCTATTGTAAAGTGACTTACATAGCTTTTTTCCGCTCTGTTTTATCCTCACAACAACTCTGTGAGGTAGGTTAGGCAGAGAGTCTGTGACTGTCTGAAAATCTTCCAGTGAGCTTCATGGCTAAGTGGGAACTAGAACCTGGATATACTAGACCCCAGTCCAAGACTTTAACCACCATGTCACATTGAGCAAGGGTGCTTTATGCATTCTCTGGAGTTGTGCTCCCAAGCCAGATTGTAGGTTTGAAGAATAAAATGCTACTTTAAGGCATAATATAAGAGACTTTCATATGAGGGCCTAAAGCTTATGGAAGCAGACATGGCCCTAGTTTAAATGAAGCCTGGCTAGATTTTTATTCAATCTTCAAACCTGGAACTATATCTTAGTTTGATTTTCTCTCTCTCCCCATCCCTCTCTAATCTGAAGACATTTGAAAAGGGTAGCCTGTATGCTGATGTTTAGAATTTGGTCTGTTTTTGGTCACCTCCTATTTCCCCACATGGGAAACAAGGGCCAGACCCCAGTTCTGATCACAATGCACTCAAGGCAGCCCCTCTCGCCTTATTTGCAGGATGGGGCAGATCTGAGCCCATAGTTCTGTTCTCTGCACTGTGCCATTGACTGTGTCATTGCTTTCATGTTTTGTCAGTCATCTTTGTCGCTTTTCACACATTACGTTTCTTGGGTATGCACCCAAATTTGTGAAGAATGAATGCCACAGCCAGAGCACACTTTTCAGAGATCTGGGATTGGGTACAACTGCCTATTAAGTAGGTAGCAAAGCTGGTTTTACCAACACATAATGTGTGAAATGGCGCTTAGTCTTGTCTCTGGAACAGACTCTGCCAAATATCCTTTGCCTCCTGTAACCTCTTGCTCCAATCAGTTTACACATTTTTCTATGCAGACGCATAAGCCTTAAATCTTACCCTTCCCTTTCCTGCTTTATCACCCCACCACCCCATTGAGGGTGGGAGGGTAAGAGTGTCTCTGAACAACTTTTGCTGCTCCCCCCTTTGTCTGCAGTTCTTGCACTGGCCTCTAGGGGTCCCCTTACATGCACTTTTCCTGCCTTTCACTCCGTCGTCAGCCTTCCTTGCTTTCAGGATGCTGCCCGAAAGAACATTGAAACCAACCAAAAAGAAACTCTTTGGAAGCAGCTTCAATTGCTTGTTCCCTGCGGGACTCTGCCCAAACAGTGCGTCAGCCTCTGCCCTGCAGGACTATATCTTCTCGGGACCATCTCTTTCTCTCTCTTTCTCTTTCCTTGTCTCCTCATGCTGCCTGTCCCTTTGGGCTCCAGAATCTGTTCTCCATCTCCCCAGGAGGGACCTTGGATGCAACTGTTCTCTGCTTAATCAAGCAAACTGCTCCAACATCGCAGACTGGGTATGGGCCGGGAAACCTGGATCCTGGACCCTTTGGAGGATTTTGCAGGCCAAGTAGTGTGCAGGCTATGCACACTTGCACCATGGACGGTGTGCACCCACTGTTTTGGGTGATTGCCTGGGTGGCATTACGCATAGGATGCTACGTTCCTGTCTGGGCACCCATGGATTCCATTGGAAGAGAGAGTGGCTAGGTGGAAGCAATGGGGGAAGCACCAGCAGTATTTATCTGCGAGATGTTTTCCCAAATCTGTTTGACATGTGTTGGATTTGCTATCCAGCACGATGAATGTTTCTGATTTTCCCTGTGTTGTAAACATGCAAAAATGAGTCTGATAATAACTGTGATTTTGGCACTAATCGAGCAAGGCTGTGTGGGCAAATCTCTCTGGTGGTTTGTGGAGAGACCGTGAGAAAGCTGCATTGCTGGGACCACCATTCTCCAGTTGAGTGTCTCAGACAAACCTGGCAGCATGAGGAGGTGGAACATCTTAGAATCTGCATGGAAAAGTAATCTGAATGCTTTTCTGGGTAATAGCATTTATGAGATGGTCCCTGCAGTAAATATTTGGGGGAAGGGAGCATAGCACAGGTCTGGCTTGTAAAATGCCCCAGCTCCTTTACAATTGAGAATAGCCTCCCCCAAGTTGGTGGTTTCCAGATGTGCCAGACAATAACTCCCCTCATCCCCAGAATGGAAATTGTAGTCTGACACATTGGGAGGCCATCAGGCTGAGGAAGGACTGGAATGGGTAGTACTGAGTTAGATGGATCAATGTTTTGACTCCATATAAACTGGTTTCAGTCTTGGGCACAAATAGCGAGGCCAAGTGGCCTTTTTAAAGGCAGGCACTGCCTCTGTTCCCTCCTTCCTCACTGCGAGGAACTGGGGGAAAGCCACTTCTTTAAGTGGCTTTCTTTAAGCACACGAAAGAGGCACGTGGTAGTTTAATCTTCATGGGAATGGCAGGGTGAAGTGAAGTACCTTACTACTAAAGTTAACGTGGGAGTAAACAGTGGCTCTTTGCAAAGGTAGGTGCCAATTCCTTTGTTACCGTGGCAACATGCTTACCATCCTTGGGGAAATGGAGCCACATGACCATGCGGTTGGGGAGCTCCAGGCTGCAGCCGTAATGCATGCAGGAAGAGAAAATATGCCCCTTCCCATGCCAGCACCACATCTCCATCCAGGTGGTTCTGGGCAGAGTCCAACCACATGGAATCATGTTTTAGATGACAACTGAGTGTCACCATAGCAACAAAGGTTCAGGTAACCAGGAAGCCCAGAGTTTGCTATTATTATATTAGACTCCAAGAACGGAGCTAAACTTTCATGTAGAAGGCAGCTCTGTGTTGAAAATAATGAGCTAATTCCTGCCTGAATGTTGCACTGTTTTATGGCTAAAGACACATGCTTGCTCTTGTTGCATGTGATGTTGTTACACATGGCTTTCCTATTATTCCTTGCACAAACTTGATTTGTCTTTTGGAATTCATCATGTTTGAAGCACCCTGTAGCTCAAAGCCTGTATATTTGCATTTTATTGGCTCATTATTTTGGCTGTACAGTATTGTTCTTGCCTTTCCTCAACAATTTTTTGGGCAGATATTTCTCCTTCTTTCTCTGCTGGTGCAGCCCTAACACCTCAGCTTCTTAGCCATGTTAAGTCATTGAGAGGAGGATATGGGGTTACAAAGTGTTTGCCCCTGCCCATCCTTTGGAAGCCTTAAGCACTGCTACGAGTTACATCTAGATCGACTTTATGAATGGTAAAACCTACCCAGGGCTCTCATCTTAAGCAGAGTTTGTGAACTTGTTTAAGATGGGGACCCTGGTTAGCATTACCCATTGGTAAGGCCAGTGGAGATACAGCCCTTAAGTACTGGTGTTCAAAAAAATCTGATACCTATTAACACTTCCCTGCACCAGTCCTCTGTCACGGACTGAGGCCCAAACCATGTGTATGCAATCTGTATCTCCCCAGTAAAATCCTGTTTAGGGAGACGCAGGTGTTGCTGTTCTGAATATTCCTACTTTGCTGCCCTGCAAGGAGTAGCCAGTGAAGTGGAACAGGGTGGGGAAACTCTGAATTGAATGACTGCGTATCTTCTGTCACATAAACTAAATGTTACTGGACTCATCTGGAAGATGTACAGCAGCAGCTAGGCATCCTCATAATATGTTGGTCTGAGAAAGGAGATTGAGGGCACAATGGTGGGGGAATGCCCACAACCCTCTGAATGTAGAAGATTATGGCAACCTGTGCAGAGCTGAGGGAACATGGAGGCCAGAGTTGCTTGTGTGCACCTCCAGCACTGCAGAGCAGCTAGATGGCTGATCTCAGCCCTCTAACTGTGGCTCTTGGGAAGGAGAGAGAAGGACACTGAGCTTTTGCTGGGATACACATCTTGGGTGCCTATTTCTTCCCCTTCCCTACCCACTAATCCCTTCTTGGCCTTGAAGAAGCAGCCAGAACAGTTCCTTCCATGCTGGCTGCAAGAAGAGGACCAGGAGGAGATCTGAGAATAGATCCTCAGGTTCAAAGTTGGAACAATTTCCCAGCCTTGGAGCTGGGAATCTGCACACTCCTATGGCCATCTGGACTCTGTCTCGGGACCATAGAATTGCACTGCTGTGGCTCATATGACACAGGAAACAAGTCCATCGCACTGGGCGAAGAAGTGCTTTTACCTTGTGAGGTTCCACCCCTATCCTGCCTGTGCTTACTACAACTCGGCTTGTATGTTTTCAGATCCATCCCACCCTCTCAATCATGAAGCGAGATGCTTGCTTGCTTGCTTGCTTGCTTGTTTTTTTACATGAAAGCTCAGATTCTCAGGACTCTCCAAATGCTGGTTTCTGATATCCCACACAGCACGCACTGCTGTCCAACTGTAGGCCCTGGCAAATTTCTAGAGTGACTGTCTACTACACCTTCCCCCTGCCACAAGAATATGGCATGTTTCTGCAAATTGTGCAAGTTGCACTGGCTCCCCCTACTCCTCCATGAAGTTGGAGTGCATAAGGAACATAGCGAACACAACAATATCGCTAGCAGCTGTGTAAAATGGATGCAGACTTAATGAACTGTGTCATATCAGGTATGCAAAAATGAAGATGATTTGTCTGATCTCATGTTCAGAATGTGCCAAGAGTATGGTGTGCCAGTTTACAGAAATGCAAAACAGTTATGCACTGCTATGTATGTTCTTTGTGTTAACGTGCCTCTCTCCTCACTCCACTCCCCTGCCACTAGGGCAGGTGTGTAACATGAATGAGTGCTCACTCCCTGTTGGACTTTGGGTGTGTAAGATAAGACTTTACATTGTCCCTTAGTCACCAACAAACCTGCCTTGCGCACTAAGGGAGGACTGTGTCTTATGACTTGGACCAGAGATTAACATGCCAAGTAGGCAGCCTCTCAGCCCTGCAGAATCCACAGCATAGCCATTGGCCAGACAGTTGTGAAAATGTGTGTGAACATTGTGGTGCAAAGAGGTGCTGCAGGGAGAGATAGAGTCTGGGGAGAAAAGTCCCTCCCTTCTTCATTGAGCGTGTCAAGAATGCATGCTGATCCATCTCAAGGGCTATTGCCCATTTCGCCCTTTGCTCAGCTACTCCAGTTCCCTTGCCAGGTGAGGGCTGTACCATATGTCTCCCCAACCCCTCCCAACTGTCTCTGTAAATAAGAAACAAAGGGTCTTTATAAACAAATGCTCTTCTGTATAAAAATGATTTCAGTCAATAAATCAAAGGCTTCTGTCTTCTCTGAACTGAACTAAATAATAAAGAAAAGAGCAATTAAATGGACCCGCTGACTTTTGCTGCCTTGCTTCTTCTGTCACATCTCACATTCTCTGCAAAGCATACAAACTAAATAGAAAGGACTTGGGCAGGGGGAGTTGGGGGGTCAGATGAGGGTGGGGGGCTGCATTTAAAGGAGAAATTGAATAGGATTGCTAAGGAGAACATTTCCCTTCAGTAAGCAGAGATGTTGGCTTGGCTTTATTTCATGGTGCTAAGTTCCTTTACTGTTACACTTTTAGTCTTGTCCAAATTAGAGTGTGAACTGCAGCTTCCTAGCCAGATGTCAGCTTATTCCTACTTTTGCTCTGCCCTGTTAGGATTTTGAATGGTTTTCTTCTCTGGGCCTGTTCTGTCTATGCAAAATGACAGTGTCACATGTGCTGCACATAAAATGGAAACTGCTAGCAACAGTGTGCAATCTGCCCCCCCCCCCATGTGTGCAAAATAAGTGACTTGCACAGCATCATATTGTAATCCCCAGTGTAACCTCTACACCCAGGAAACCTGTGGCCAGGGCTTCAGTTCTCCCAAATAACAACTTAATCTCTGGAATAGAGAGGAACAGATGCCAACGTAAGCAGCCGCTTCAACCTAGACATGGCATTTGAGGGCTAGGGGAAGCTTCTCCTGGAATGTCTAAAGCACTTGGGGCAATTACAGTACTGCAAGGGTGTGCAGCTTGTAGCTGTTCAGATGTTTTGGTCTACAACTCCCCTCATCCCTCACCATAGGCTAAGCTGCTTAGGGCTGATGAGTACTGTCAGCCAGAGCCCCTGAAAGGCCACAAGTTGCCAACCCCTGCATGACTGTATTGATTTAGATGAGGGATTCCAAAATTTCCTCCGGGGAGCTTTTGTACACAACTAGTTTGTTGCCCAATACATATGTTTTCCTTTCTCATTTGTTGTGGGCAGGTGGCAAGAGGTGGAGATGATGCCGTATGAAGAGTGTCCAAAAGAGAAAAGCTTTAGCAATGGAAACTTAGGAATAGTGCCATGGTGAGCAACCTTTGACCAAGACAAGCAGTCAGTAAATCAGAAACAGATCAAGCACTCATCGATTTGTTATGCAAAGGACCAGGCACCTGGTATGCACTTGAGTGTGATAAAAAATGGAGCCCATAATTTGCATTTCTGTTCTGACTGAAACCTCCATAGTTAACTGGAAAGCATTTCAGTGCTAAGTGATGTTCTGGTCCCTCGGCACACTGCATAGGTTTCTTAATCATTATCTTGAGACATTCCAGGGAGATGCTAGGACTAATGTGTCATGTCAAAATGTTAAAGCTAGATAAGACTCTCTAATGTTAAAGATTTATCTGAGGTAAATTTTATATGGTGGCTTTGCTCTTTCAGGTATTTGCCAGACTGTTTCCAGGTTATATGGCTACAATTAGCATTGTTTGCACCCTGGGCAGAACAGTTTCATTTCACCTGCACCTTCTATATGGCTATGTTTTTCTAAGTCATTCTTCCCCAACTCGCTGCCCTTTGGGTGTTATCAACTTCATTACCCATCAGCCCTTGCCAGCATGGGCAAAGGTGAAGAACGCTGAGAATTATTCAAAACATCTGGAGGGATCAGCTTGAAGGAAAGCTGCCCTATGCCTAGCAGCGGCATTGGAGACTGGGATGCACTAGGAATGTAGAACACCCCTCCCACCAGAAGTTGCCTCTGAGATGTTTGTGAATGTCTTCATTGGAATTCATTCCACATACATGCAAATAGACGGCTCAGCTGAGCGGTTTTTGAGTGCAAGTGACCAGAGGAAAGTCTATTGGAATTGGCTCTGAGTCAGGGAGCTTGTTCAGAGCCACCCATCGTGTCCCTAACTCAGTTAGAACCTGAACCCCCTCGGCTCTTCTGGCCAGCATCTATATGACCACACTGCTTTGATGAATTTGCTGCCTGCTGTGAATTCTAGTTGAGAGTGCCCTGAAAGAAGAATTGCAGCTTGTATTGAGGAGCCATTATGAGCTGAGTTCCAGGGTTGGCTGGCTGGAACTCATGCCAAGAAGTGGCAGGAACATTTTTTATGAAATGAGAGGGTTGTTTGGTTTTTTTTAACTATCAGGCAGAGGTCATTCATGCAAAGCAGTGTCACCAAAGGCAAGACAGAGCCAGTTCATCTGACACCTTCAGTATGCTGTTGTGTTACATTTTGCTCCCAGCAACTGAGCACTGAAACACCTCTCGCTCCTCTGTAGGGGGCAATGTGTGTGGTGGGAAGGGAATGGGCGATGCCCTCAGCTGGACTTGCAGGTGAAAGAACTCCAGTTGCATGCTTAACTACCACCCAGACTCTCCCTGTTACTGGGCTACCTCCACAGTTTAGGTAAGCATGTTGCAACTCTTGGGAGCAAACATTTTTAGACATGAATGCTTTGGCTGGTAGAAGTGCCTTTTGTTATCTCTGCTGGGATCAAAGGAAAAGGGCAGCTGTGATCCTTTCTATGGTGAAGCACCTTTTTTCATCACTCACCACAACCTGAGTTAGAAGGATAGGAAGTAAACATGGAGATAGGAGGAAAATACAGAACGGCTTCCATAGCAAATGCTGACCCTTTTAAAGCACTCACTTCACACTGTCATGTGTACAAATAGATCAGGTATGGACACTTTGTGGCTTTCTAGAGTATATTGGCCTTTGGTTCTGGCTAGGGCTAATGGGACTTGTAGGCCAGAACATCTAGAGGGCCACAAGTTGCCCACTCCTGATATATATCCATGAGACTGTAACAGAGCAATCCCTTCATTGTGCCTGGGCCCAAGTCCAGTGAAGAACCACCTCTCAGCCACATGAATTACATTTGGTCATGCGTATGTTTAAATAATTAATAGTTGCTGCTTTTGAGTGAAACATATGTTTCTTTTAAAATAATATCCTTGTCATCTCTGCCCAGGATGAGCAGATGTGTCGACAAGGCTCCTATAATTTTAATAATGCTGTGAAAGGGAGAATTTGCATAGGGGCAGCTTGTCATGAGAAAAGCTGCCTTTGCTGAAATTTTGCAGAACTTTGAAAGGTACAAGAGTTCTAATCCTGCCCATCTTTGCTTCCAGTCAGCCTAAGCTTGAGCCTCAACTTCATTCAGTGGGGTGGGTCATAATCCATATATAACAGTACACGCAGATAAATTCTGGTATCATTTTTCCCTTCAGAGTGGGGTGACCAACCCCACTCCTGACCCCATTTCTTCAGTGTCTGGGTAGAGAGAATTATCCTGTGAAACATGTACTAGTTTCCTGCCCTGTGGCAACCAGACGTTCACCCCACCCCATGCACGTACTGTATCTAATGTTTGGAGACATTGCACCTGTTAAATTTGCACCTCTTGGAGCAGTTATTAATGGCACATGGTGCTTGTTGGAAAGAAAGTGGAAGCTTTTCTTACTCTATCCTCCCTCCACCTTCTTATAAGAGCTAAATTGTCTGGCAAGTCCATGTAGCTCTGATTTTACTCTCTTTAGTTCTTCCTAAATGAGAGTTTCAGGCAGAAGCTGGCTGGTTGGTTTACTTAACTATGCCTTAAACTGACACTGTCTTCTTAATGCATCTTTGCAGGCTTAACACCAGATGGCAGCAAAAGCCTAGTTCTGCTCTCCCTTCCCACCATCCATTCTCCTAGGGCCAGTTCTGGGATGGTAATAAGTTCTTTCACCTGTCCCCTCCCCCACCCCATCTGTTAAGGCCTGTGTGATTTGAGAAAAAGAGAAGCAAAAATGGATTCTGAAGCCCAAGTCCTCATCCTGGTGTGAGGATTGAAGCAGAGATGGAACAAGTAAGTCAGGAGTGGAACATGGACCTGTGGCCCTGGACATTAAACTTGGAGTTAGAAAAAGGGAGTCAAGACCTCCGTTTCTGCCCCTGTATACATCCTTCAGCTTTAACTTTGGTATCAGCTTCACTCTGAGGGAATGCTTGTTTCACTACTTGGTAAGGAGCATGTAATCAACAGATACTAAAAGTTATTAGAAAAGAGGGGATGTATTTATTTTTGTACTCCAATTTGACAAGCTGGACCTGCCCTGAAATTCTCTCTTCTGCACAAGCCAGAAAGAGGAAGAGGAGCTCTTGGGTCTGTTCCTATAGCTGTTACCTTCTATAATCACCTCTCTACTGCCCTTCCTTTCAAGTCCCTGAAGGATAGATTGTGGTGTGGTGAGACTCGCAGTTGCATCTTTGGACAAGATAGCATTTGTGCCCAGGCTATGATCTGCACGGCCAGGCTTCAGTAATGCTTTTATTTCATTTCTTCATTTCTTTGTTTATACATGTACAAATCACCTTTTACTTACCGTTAAAACCTAAACGCAATTCTTAAACTTTACAAAGACAATTTTGTGCATATACATGCTCTGACAGGAATCCGCAGAGTTTAGATAGTACAAAGGAATTGCTGAGCTACACATCCCCTGTCAGACTTGCCCCCTGTTAAGTTCCAAGCAGAGCAACCCAAAGGCTGATGGGGCTGGGACATGCCTTATCTGTGACATGAAGGGTCACAGCCTCCAGTAATTCTTATTATGAAGGAAGGCCAACCCAGGTCACACATAGACAAAAATTAGAAGGAAAGATTAAGGAAGAAACTGTATGTTTTCCCCATCAATCTTGCTCACTAAAGAGAATATAGATGTGCTGTTTTGCAACTTGGAATACACTCTGCCTAAACAACTGTGCAAAACAGAACTTTAGACTCTTTCATGCACACATCATTGCGATTGTATAATTTTTTGAAATACCAGTATACAGACTTGCAGACTTTGCAATGTTGCCATGCAGATTTTGAACGTGAAGTTTTGGAATCAAGTGCTTTAACTTTCTTGATAGTATTTGACTGTTCATTTTGATTTCAGCAGACAAGTAATATGAAGTCTCAGCTGTTATTTCTTAAATACACAGTACTACTTTATGTCAGCTAGCAAATTCTGTTAAAATATCTACTATTAAGTACCGAAATAAACAGTCAGCTATCAAATACAATTTTGGAGAACATTTGGAAGATATTCGGAGAATATCTGGTGAATATTCAAGATCAGAATTTGCCAATTAGAATTTCTGAGAGAATTTTGGGAGAGAATTAGTATCAGCTCCAGTGTTCATTAATTTTTAACCAAGGGAAGCAATCATGCTTTTCCTCATTGTGCTCACATTGACCTCTCCTATACTCTCTCTCAAGATTTCATGCCAGTATAAAACTTCTTGATATGTGCCATGAAGTCATCTATGACTTACAGTGTTTCTTTGAATGAAGTCTTGCACTTGGGGCATAGGAATGGGTGTCATAAGAACAGGTTAGGGGACAAGTAGCTGGAGAGCAGCACTTGTGAAAGGGACCTCGGGGTACTGGTCAACTTCAGGTTAAACATGAGTCAGCAGTGTGACACAGCGGTCAAGAGGGCGAATGCCACCCTTGGTTGCATAGCCAGAAGTGTGGCTTCAATGAGAGAGGTATTACTACCACTCTATACAACCCTGGTGTGGCTGCAACTGGAGTATTGTGTTCAGTTTTGGGCCCCTCATTACAAGAGGGATATAGCCAGGTTAGAGTCAGTGCAGCGTAGGGCCACAAGGATGGTGCCTGGATTGCAGGGGAAGCCGTATGAGGCGAGACTGAGGAAACTGGGTCTTTTCAGCCTGGAGGAGACTCCAAGGGGATTTGTTGATGAGATACAGGTATGTGAGGAGGTGTCACATGGAGATGGGTAGAAACCTGTTTTCCCCTGCAAAGGAGGGCAAGATGCATTCCAATGGAGCAAAGTCAGGGAATCAAGGTTCAATTTGGATGCCAGGAAGTACTTCCTGACAGTTAGGACCCTGAGGGTATGGAATGGGCTTCCACGGGAGGTGGTCTAGGCCTCATTGGTGAGGGTGTTCAAGGATAGGCTAGACATGCACATGGTGGGATGTCATGAGTGAAGCCGGCTGGAACCGGGGGTCAGACTAGATGGCCTGGGAGGCCCCTTCTGACTCACTCTGTTTCTGTGAATGCCCTCCAAAATGTCCTATCTTTGACAGCCCTGTTCAGCTTTTGTAAACTCAAGGCTGTGGTGTCCTTTATGAAATCAATCCACCTTGTATTTGGTCTTCTTCTGCCTTCAACTTTCCCTAGCATTATTGTCTTCTCCAGTGATTCCTGCCTTCTGATGATGTGCCTGAAGTATGTCAGCCCTGGTTTTGTCATTTTTTGCTTCCAGGGCAAGTTCTGGCTTAATTTGATACAGGATTCAAACTAGAAATGTGCTTGAGGTGAGGAAGATAGAAGCTGGTTTCACTCTCCTCACTTTGCATCCTTTTTGCTATCAAAATTCTCCAACTTTATACTTGAAAGGAACAGACACAGGAACAAACATATCTGGTGCCATCATTTCTAGTTTGCACCTGTCACAGACACAAACACAGGCACAAACACACACTCATAAACTCACTCAGTGAATTGATGGGGAGCTGATCTTAGTGAGGGATAATTCATACTCGTAGCCATTAAGCTGCACAGATTGTCAGTGTGACCTGATCAAGAGGTGGCACTGATTGCCTGGATCTAGCCCCACTCCTCAAGCTGGTATTGAGGTGCCACCCTTCTACTCTTCCATCATGACCTGCTTCCCACGGGCCTGGTTATAAAAAGATCCCTGGTGACAGGGGAAATACAGCTCAGCTGTTGCCAGGCAACCCTGTCCTGTGACTACAGAAGAAAACAGCAAGGATACTTATTGCTGTGGGTCCCTGTGGATGTGTGGGGAGTCTGCGTGTCCAGCCAAAGGTGGAAGGACAGAGACTGTGCAGCACACGTGCATTTCCCTTCCGTGTGTGTGTATATGCTGCAGACATCCTTGGGCACATAAGCAGCCATGCTTCTTGAAGGTCGGTTTGCCGTTCCAGGCTCATCCGCATACATGCACAGCCCTTGCCAGCACATATGCTTAGCATTATGTGTGCCTGCCCCCACATTTTTAAGGGGTGCATTTCACTTGACATTTTAAACTTGAGTAGAGAAATCGGAGCAAAATTATACTTCTTTCACAGCAATTGTTAATGGCACCCATGCAGTAAAATCATTGCTTTTCCTGCTCAAATACTGAAGTAACTGTTGTCCAGAGACTAGGACCTTGTTCCTTTGTATTTTTGGGAACGAAAAGGTATGCTATACTTGGGTATCTGTACGCAAATGTAAGACAGCCCAGAAGAAGCAGCCTCATTCATGCACAGAGTGAATGATTAGACAGAAATATTTCTTCTTATGCAGTTTTCACAGCTTAAGACTCCATGAACAATATTTTCAGTGTTTATACACTGATGTGCAGGTCTAGGTAAGGGTATACCTTTTTATTTGACCAATATTTTAACATATAGTAATTTTAATTGTGTTAGATTTATTTATTTATTTAATGTTAAACAGATTAGTTTTATGTTCAGTGTGGAACAGTTAACTTACTTTATTGAGGATTGAAATAATGTTGTAAGCCGTCCAAAGACGACTGTGATGGATGGCCTACAAATTTTCTAATTATATATTAGAAAATATTAGAAAATGGCATGCACCATAGTAGGTAGCCAGTGCCTTGTAATGTTGGAAGTAGATCAGAAAGCCCTGGGTTTGAAATTACAGTTCAGCTATAAAGTACATTGGTTACCTTGGAACAATCACTTTCTTGCAAATTAACATATTGGATTGGGCAGTAGTAATACAAATTGGATTGAGCAATAGTAAGACAAATAGCTAGTATTTGCATATCCCCTGTGAGGGATCAGATTGGTTCACTTTCTTATGATAACCCTATTGGGTAAGTTTTATAATCTGCATATTGCAAATAGGCATGTGGGGTACATGTGTGAGGTTAAGAGAATGGCCTTCCTACAGCCATCTAAGGAGTTAATGATGAGGCAAAATTTGAACATTGGCCTTCTTTTAGCCACTATGCTATACCAGCTCTCAAAAGCTTAAGTATGCCACCACCCTGACAGATGCGATACAGGCTGTGGTGTTGGTTAAGTGAACTATGAGCCAGGAAGTCTCTTGTCCCAATCTTACCTTCAACAATTTAATTTAATTATGGCTGAATGTGGGTAGATAACGGTATTTTCTTCGTCGTGGCCTCAGTGCATCACACATATGGGTGCTGCGCCTGCTCAGTGCCTAGGCCGGAAGATTAGAAAGCTAACAGTTTTTGGCGGGAAAACTCCGCTCCCCTCCCCCTTCGTGGTATAAATAGAGCGGAGTGTCCACCATTTTACTCAGTCTTGAAGACCGCCGTTCGCTGTGCCTCGTGCCTGTTCATCTCTCGCTATAGATCTGTGCCTCTTCGTCATTTTTTGTCTAAACTCTTCTTCTCTTGCTCCAAGTTTGTTCTTCTTCCCGATTCTTTCCGATTCTTCTTAAAATTCTCTTCTCTCTATAAAAAAAAAAACCCAAAAAATATTATCTTACCCTCTATACTGTCCTCTTTTCTTCATTTTCCTTGACGGCGCAGCGAGCGGCATTCCACAAATGTATTGAATGTGGATCCAAAATGTCACCAGCCGATCCACATGATCTATGCCTCCTGCCTCGGCGAGGGGCATAGAACCAACATATGCGGTCATTGCTTGGCGTTTACCAAGCAAGCGCAGAAAAACAGGGAGAATCGTCTCAGGAAGCTCCTATGGGATCAGGCATTAATGCAGTCTGACCAACTGCTCCTGCGGCCTGGCTCCTCATCATCCACGCCTCCTCAGCGTTCCTCCTGCACCGTGAGCGCTCTGGCGAAGCATCCTTCCTCGACCTCTGCCGATCCTCCGCAGCGTCCTTCGGACGAAGGCGCCGCTTCTATGGAGGCTCAGTTGCTGCCTTCTCCCCCAGCTAAGAAGTGGGAGAAGCGTAAACATACTGGTCTGGATAAACCTTCCACCCATAAGAAGTTGAGGAAGGAGAAGGTGGACAAGCCCGCTCGCAAGAGCAAGAAACCTGATCGTCCAAAACACCGGGGCTCAGGCTCATTGGGCTTCTCGGTACCGACGGTCGCCACAGTACCGACCCCCTTGGGACCGGCCCTGCAACTCGTTATGCAGGTGACTCCACCGGGATCCCCCAGGCCGACCACTCGGCCTGAGAGTGTGCCTCCTCAACAACAGGAGGAGCCACTTCGGGAGTCCATCTCTGATGGCGAGATCAGAGACTCCCCACCGAGGGACCGCTCGCCAACACCTATGCCCCCAACTGAACCTCATGTGGCCTCACCATTACCTCCCAGACGTTGCAGCCTTTCATTCGAACATCGAGATGAGGATTGGTTGATCCCGGGATATGGTGCTCCCCCCGGCTGGGGTGGTTATCAGCCATATCCCTACTTCCCTCGGGATCGTAGATCACCATCGGTCCCGAGGGATGCACCATCCACCTCCAGATGTGCGGAGACGAGGCGCCCAACCTCCCCTGAAATCTCCTCCTCCTCTAGTGACCGTCCACGCTATGTGGAAGACTCAGAAGACTTGGGGGTCGATTCCACATCCCCCAATGTGGCTGTCGTGTACCAAGGTCCTGCTTCACCCGACGAACCGCATGTCTCTTTCACAGAGCTCATGTCCTGCCTTGTTCGATCGCTTGAAACAGAAGCTCATCAGCAGCCAGGCCCTTCCACAGATCGGTTTTATGATGTCGTTCGGGGAGAGCAGTCCGCATCCATAGCCCTGCCACTTATAACCACACTCCGCCAGGCTATGGTCCAGCCCTGGAACCAACCGGCCCAACCACAAGCCACCTCCCGCAGGTATGAGGCCATGTATAGAGTTCATGACGATGACATTCCCTTCCTGCTCTGTCACCCGAAACCGAACTCTCTTGTGGTTGAATCCTCCCAGGGCAGGGAGTCCAGGGGACATACCGCTCCTCGGGACAAGGAAGGGAGGAAAATCGATATGCTTGCGCGCTGAGTCTATGCGGCCTCTGGGCTCGGCGTATGCCTATCAAACTACGAAGCGACACTGGCACGTTACCAGTACTTTATCATGCAGAAGCTGGATAACATCACTTCCTCCCTTCCAGACCACCAAGCGGACCTTGCCAGGGTTTTCATTAAAGAGGCAATGCAGGTGGCGGTGCAGCAGTTAACTGCTGCTCGACATCATGTAGACACCAATTCAAGGGCCCTCGTCAATGCCATCTCGTTGCGCCGGCATCCGTGGCTGTGCAACTGTAATTTCCCCGAAGAGATGAAGCGCAGAATCGAGGAAATGCCATTTGATGGTACCAGTCTGTTCCATCAGAAGACCGACCGCAAATTAAAGGTGATTCACGAATCACGCCTAACTGCTCATCACATGGAGCTCCCGCAAAAACGTCAGTGACAGTGGCCTCGGTCTTCCTACTGGAATCAACCATATTATCCCCGCCAGCAGAACTACCCTCGCCAGCAATACCAGCAACGGCAGTGTCAGAGACAGCTAATGCAACAGCATTTTTCCCAAGGCTGTCAGCGCTTCAATACCAATAAGCGCCCACATTGATGGCTTGGGCGAACCATTCTCTCTTTCCCAACACCACCTTTCCTTCTCCCTTTTGGGGACCGGCTCCAGGGTCGACTCTGATAGGTGGGTGTTATCTATCATCCAGTTCGGATACAGGATAGAATTCGATGTTACCCCTCCTTCGAGCCCAATACGCTTCACACCTTCTTCATCGGTGCTACGCGACAAGGTCTCCCAGTTACTTCTCAAGGGAGTGATTCGACAATTGTCCTGCTCGGAAGGATTGCATGGATTCTATTCCAGATATTTTATGGTCCCGAAAAGGGACGGTGGTCTTCATCCAATCCTGGACTTACGAACTCTTAATAAGTACATCAAACCAAGAAAATTCCGGATGACCACTTTGCAGAATATCCTTCTGTTATTGAAAAGAGAGGATTGGTTCGCCTCACTGGACTTGAAGGATGCTTATTTTCATATTTCTATCCATCCTTCACACAGATGTTTTCTACATTTTACTGTCGGGTCCGACCTGTTCGAGTTCAGTGTCCTACCTTTTGGCCTGGCCACTGCCCCTCGAGTCTTTACGAAGTGTATGGCGCCAGTATGCGCACACTTGAGGACACGGGGAGTACAAATATACCCATACTTAGATGACTGGCTAATCATCTCGCAATCCGAACAAGGTCTCCTGTCTGATATACAAGTGACCTGCGCTCTACTTGATGCTCTCGGTCTCTGCATTAACTGTGACAAATCGTCCCTTATTCCCACGCAGGTCATCGATTTCATCAGGCCACGACTCAACGCAGGAAAAAGCCTTCCTCCCACCGGAACGTCAGAATGCCTTATGCAGCCATATTCCTCGGATTCGACTACACGGAACGGTCCCAGCCTTATCCGTTCAGTGACTACTGGGGCATATGGCTGCTGCGATTGCCATTGTCCTGTATGCCAGGCTGCGTATGCAGCCCATACAACTGTTTTTCAACGCTGCTTTTCAACCGCAACAAGATCCTGCCACCAAGCCAATTCAGATTCTGTCTGCAATCCTTCACACTCTAACGTGGTGGACTATCCCAGACAACCTGTCGATCGGCGCTTCGTTTCGACCACCTCAGCCAACGAAAACCCTGTACACTGACGCATCCCTCCTTGGATGGGGTGCGGCATGTTCGGGACTTAGGGTCCAAGGTACTTGGAACCGACGAGAAGCGAGGAAACACATCAACTTCCTCAAACTTCTGGCGATTTTCAATGCCCTCAAGGCTTTTGAGGCTGTGCTATGCCATCAAGTTGTCCAAATTGCATCAGACAACATAGTGGCAGTTTTCTACATCAACAAGCAGGGGGGCACAAAATCCCCATCCTTAGCACGCCTATCGATGGACATTTGGGACTGGTGCATACCAAGGAACATCGTGCTTCTGGCAGTTCACCTGGCTGGAACCAACAACATCGAGGCAGATATGCTAAGCAGACTGATGTCAACAACCCATGAATGGGAGTTGGACAAACAAATTGCGAGAAACTCTTCCGCTTGTGGGGTTATCCGGACATGGACCTGTTCGCCACCCAAGAGAACAGCCTATGTGCCCTATACTGTTCCAGAGCGTGCGTCGGACCGGGATCGATGGGGGACGCTCTTATGATCCCTTGGAGCAACATGACTTATTATGCGTTTCCTCCGATTCCACTTCTGACAAGAGTGGTGGCGAAAATAGCCCAGGACAATGCCACAGGGATACTAGTGACTCCATGGTGGCTGAGACAACCAGGGTTTGCCACTCTCTTGCTGCTGTCCAGAGGAACGTTCATTCATCTGCCAACTCTCCCGCATGTGTTAACGCAACAAGGAGGAGCAATCCGTCATCTGGATATACTATCTCTGAGTATGGCGGATCGCCTGATTCACGCCACTGAGTCAGTACCGGCAACACCTCACCCTATGGATGACTTTACTCAACAGGCGGTGCATGCGGCCCCGACTTCGGATTCGACAGTAATTGCCACAGTACCGATGCCCACGGACTGGGAAATTCAGGAGATTCTCGAATCTGCATTGAGACTATCCACTCGTCGTTCCTATGTGGCTAAATGGAAAAGATTCTCCTCTTTTGCAGAGTGCCGTTCTTTCTCTCCTGGAATGGCTTCAGTCACCAATATCTTACAATTTCTCTTACAATTGCATCATGAGGGACTCAAACCATCATCTATCAAAGTTTATGCTGCTGCTATATCCCATTATCGTGGCACTATCCACGGCTTATCAGTCTTCTCTTAACCGCTGGTTCGGTGTTTCATTAGGTTGATTTTTTTTTTTAGGTTGAAATTTTTTATTTAAATAAAAACAAAATTTGCATCCGTCTATTCGCCCTGCCATGCCAACGTGGAGTCTTTCTGTAGTGCTCCAAGCACTTACCAAACCACCCTTCGAACCCTTGGCAACTGTGGATTTACGCCTGGTGTCATGGAAGAGTGCTTTTCTCGTAGCAGTAACATCAGCATGGAGAGCTAGCAAAATTTGTGCTCTCTGCATAGATCCACCATTTCTGAATTTCCATAAGGAAAAAGTCATCCTCCAAATGGATTTCTCCTTTCTACCCAAGGTGGCCACACCATTCCACCTGAGTCAGGACATCGTTCTGCCGGCATTCTTTCCATTGCCGTCGACTCCGATAGAACGTGCTCTACACACGCTTGATGTTCACCATTGCTTGGCCTTTTACAGATCCCACACTGAATCTTTCCATACTACTAATAGACTTTTTGTTAAATACTCCGAGCGTGACAAGGGATCACCGATATCATCTCAGAGAGTCTCTAATTGGATCATCCAGACTATTGTCCTGGCTTATCAGCTATTGAAAATAGACTTACCTGTCTTTCCAAGAGGCCATTCTACACGAGCAGTAGCAACTTCGTCCGCGTTTGCTGCAGGGGTTTCGTTGCAAGATATCTGCAAAGCTGCGACTTGGGCTGGTCCGTGTACTTTCGCCAAGCACTACCGGCTTGATGTACGTGCCAGACAAGACTGCTCTTTCGGTAGAGCTGTTCTCTCATCTGTTCTTCGCTGACAACACCTCCCTCCTCCGACTGTGGTAAGCTTGCGAATCACCCATATGTGTGATGCACAGAGGCCACGACGAAGAAAAGCAGGTTGCTTACCTGTAACTGATGTTCTTCGAGTGGCCATCTTTGCATTCACACAACTCGCTTGGTGTCGGTGAGTGGATATCGTTTTCTCGGTACCGTACTATAATTTGCATCGGTACCATTGGGATATGTCGCTGACTGGATTTTGTTCTTGGTACTGTACGATAATTCACAGCGGTACCTTTGGGATGTAATTGTGCTTCTCATTACTTTTACTCTTAACCTCTAGAGGGCGAACGTGCGGTCTTCAAGATTGAGTAAAATGGCGGACACTCCGCTCTATTTATACCACGAAGGGGGAGGGGAGTGGAGTTTTCCCGCCAAAAACTGTTAGCTTTCTCATCTTCCGGCCTAGGCACTGCGCAGGCGCAGCACCCATATGTGTGAATGCACAGATGGCCACTCGAAGAACATCAGTTACAGGTAAGCAACCTGCTTTTAACATGTATGCTTAACAGTTATGAATTGTGGCATAGGTGGTGTATATATATATATATTTATATTGCCTTTCCTCCAATGAGTTCCTATGTTTCTCTTCCTACACCCTCTTTTTTATCCTGTGAGGAAGGTTAGACTCAGACAGTGACTGGCCCAAGGTCACCCAGTGACATCCATGTCTAAGTATTCACTTGCTGTTTCCAGGTGCCTGTATTTAATAATGCTGAAACACAATAATTTCCTATGACTGACTGCATTGCATTTGTGCCTTATATTTCTTTCAAGGTACTCAAGAGCAGCTTCTACATAGTTCCAAGGTGGTTTCCTGTCTCTTAAGCTGGAAAAGATTCACTTAGCTTTGGCAGTGGGAAATTAATTCCTACTTTATAAAAGGCAGTGGTTTGTTACATGAAGCATCTATGAAGGAGTTGGACCTACATCCTGTCTCTTTATCAGACTCTATTGACTTTCATTATGGGAAGTGACTGGACTGACATATCCACAAACAAAGTAACATTTCAGAAGCCCTCAGTTTACTGGGAAAGAGTGAGCTGAATTCATTTTGGTATTTCTTTCCACCTTCTGCTTGAATGGTTGGTGTGTCTACACTACAAATGTACAAATGTAGATACAAATGTATCCGTACTACAAATCTACACTACACTAGCTTTTATACAGTTTGACTGACATGGTTTCCTTCAGAGATTCCTAGGAACTGTAGTTTGGTGAGGATGTGGACAACTCTTGGTTGGAGACACTAGTTGTCCTCATAGACCTCCTTGGGGTGCCTTGAGGAGAGGTAATAATTATTAAGCAGATGTGACTTTTGTGTCCTGATTTGCGGAAGAGGCTATGTTAGTCCCTGATTTCTTTGAAGGACAAAACACATAGTTATAAATAGCTATGGTAGCTGTATGGAGGGGTAGACAATGCCATTGGAGGGGTAGACGATGTGACAGCCATGGGTACGAATGGGCCCCAGGCACTCTTTGCTTGTGCCCACCAGGGTACACTAGCCTCCTTCCACTTCTTTTTAAAAGTAGCACATTTTCTTGTCACAGCGGAGATTACTGTGAAATAGTGTATGCTGAAAACTGGGTTCAAAGGAGTTATTTGCATCACACTCCATCACACTCCAACAGCTGCTGCTGTTGTTTTGTCCTTTGTCATGCTTCCTATAGCAGCCATTTTGTGATGGTGCTCAGGACAGTCTCTCAAATTGTCCTGAGCAACACCATAAATAAGTCCAAAATCCACAGAGGTTCATTCCTGTCCTTCTGAATGTATATATATACCATACAGCAGGGTAGGCACATGTTAGGGCATGGAATGGGTTTGCTTCCTGCTTTAAAGGACCAGAACTGCCTTTCTGACATCTGCAAACCATTACACCTGTGCCTACCTTCATATAAGACTTATTTGCATGCTTACAAACCAAACTTACAGTATGAAAAGGGAAGTGAAACATAACCCTGGTGAGTCTCACATTCAGGTGACTTGGACTGTATTAAAAAAAAAAAGACACTAATTTTGCACTGTTTCTACCTGTCAATGTGCTCAAAAGGCCTATGGCAATCCTTGTGTTGTTCACTGCTTGTTCCAATAGGATTGGTGCAGTAGCACGGAAACTACTGCAAAAACAGCAAAGGTAGCATCCAACTTCCATGTTGTAAGCTGCTCCCCCCCCCCCACATGTACATACATTCCCATTGATTAGTAATAACAAAAGCATGAATGTAACAAGTTTCCAAGGGTTCAGAGGGTGTCACAAAGATTGGGTTAGTTCACAGCTGTGTACTGAACAAATGGTGGAACACCTAACAGACACTGTGGGTTTCCCCCAACCTTCCCCTCAGGCCATGACACAAATCCCATAGACTTTGCCGGAAAGTCCATCTTGTCTGCTAGCTCTGGCCCTCACTCCACTCAGATCATTACATCTTTTTTTTTCTCCTGTCTCTCTTTTCACTTCTTGAAGCCTCAAAATGGCCAGCTGTGGTTGAGCTTTTTTAACAAAAAGTGTGTGTGCATGTTGGGGTGGGGGTGGGGGTGCTTTAACAAGTTTGCTCTTTTGGCTGTCCAATGTGTTTAGTCTTGCCTGGTCAATTTCCCTGTATGTGTCACCTGTCAAAGGAAGCTGTGACTAGAATGGGAAACATACAAAGAAAGGTCCCCCTGTTAATTCATGCACAATTGTAAAGGATAGGGGGAGAAATGCTAGTAAAGGAAAGGAGGGACCCATTCGTGCCATTTGGAAGTCCTGAAAGTGCCAAACAACAATGCAGCAACAATGGGGAAGGACAATATCTCCCCTTGTCAACATAATCTTCTCACTTTCAAGTGTTGAACTGGCACTTCTTGGTGCCCTCCCATTTTCAACACTTCTTTGACTCTCCAGCTACTCCAGAAAGGGGACCTATTGACTCCTCCCACCCATATGTTTGTGGCTCACTTTCAGCACACTTACTGCTGTGGTTCCTGCAGCTCCCTGACAGCTCTGACAAATCTAAGAAGGTGGCTGCATCAGATGGAGTGAACAGGACCCCAAGGCAGGGGCAAGGGTAAGGACTGCTAGAGCTGGGCCCTCATTTGCCCATTCTGTTTGGTCCCCCTTTGAAAGGTATTTTTTAAGTGTTAGGAACATTTGTGCAGTGTTTTTGGACTAGGAAGTACATGGTGGGAGCCAAAGCAGAGGAAAAAATGAGAGCCAGTGTGGTGCAGTGCTTAAGAGCACGGGACTGGGACTCAGGTGATTGGGGTTTTAGTCCCCACTCAGCCATAGAGCCAAGTGGGTGACTTGGGCCTCTCACTAGCAGGACTCAGAAAGTGCATAGTTGTGCAACTGAAACTAAGTGTTTTTTTAGAAACAGATTAAAACTTTTTATGCTAATTTAAACAAATTAAAAAATGGGCCACCATGGGCAATCTCTCCAATGTGCTAGGTACTTTGAAAAGACTGCTCAAAGGCTTTCACAATCTTCCCACTATATCCACATCCTTATCCATGCATTTAAAGAGGGGCAAGCTGTGGTGAGCTTGTAATGGCTTGTGGTAGCAAGTAAAGTGGAAACTGGGGTGACTCCTGGGGTACGCGTGGAAAGGAGGGAAAAGGAGCCAACAACCCATGGTGAGCCCAGTCATTTGTCAGTCTAACTATGGGTTGTCAGCATGACAACCAACCCACTGTGGCTTATTGCCAGGATGAGCTGGCATGACTTGGCATGGCATACAAACATGCCCAATGTAATTGGGCAATTATGGGAAATTTGGCACTGCTTAAGTCACAACTTTTATACATTGAACTGGTTCTGGAAGATAGGTATAATGAGGTTTCCTCTACATGCACCCATGCACACACATTTTCTCAAAATGTGGCTGATTTGGGATATATAGGCAATCAGGGAAGGGTGGTGGGAGGTGTTAGAAGAAAGTGGTGTGTGTGTGAGTGTGTGTTTTGCTGCCATATGTTTAGAAATCAGTATAATTTAAATGACATCAAATAAAGAGCCATTGTCTTAGGTAGAACTTAGAAATACTCATCTCAGTGTGTCTGAGTCTCTTGCTCTGCTTCACTATAAGATTGTCATGAAATGGATGCTGCTAAGGGCTGCAAGATGACTGAAATTCAGGGGAAGCCCGTTTGAGATGCAGCTAGCACTTTCTGTAGGGCCCTGGGGAGCTCAGCTACAGCCTGGGCTACAAATGCAGTGTGCGTGCGTGCGTGCGTGTGTGTGCAGAGGGGGCGGGGGACAATACAGCTCCCTTCCTCAGCTGGCAGAGTCGCCATTCAGGACAGCAGCTGCCGCGGGGTGTCTCTCAATTGCTGCTCACATACACAGGGCTGGACATCTGGGGAACAGCTGGGGCTCTAGAGTGCTCTGCTATGGCAGCAAAGGACTCTGGGAGCTTGATCCTGCACAGAGAATTCTGGGGAAATGCATACAGCTGATGTGGGCTACACGACTGCAACATGGTTCCATTGTGGCTGCTGGAGCAGAGTGCAGTAGGAATGATTTCTCTTCGCACAGCCACTGAGAGAAGTGCTTCTCTGCTGTCATATCACTTCAAGTTTTGTTCTTTATAACCCATCATCTTTCCTAATCCTGGACTCTGGATGTGGCGATACTGCATCTCAGTGAGAACCCTGAGGTACCTATCCTTCTCAGTGCATGCCCAGTATCTCAGCATGGCGCATGGGGAGAGAAGGGGAATCCCTGTGTTAAAAGGCATAAAGTAGGTCCCTGCTGGGATGCTGTTAGCTGTGTGTGTGTAAGATTAGGACCTAGGAATGAGTGTGGAAGCCAAGGGGTTTAGGTTGAATGCTAAGAGAAAACAGCTCCCTCGCTGTTTTTTCTACTTCTTTTGCCAAAGGGTGGTAGTTAAAATGCATGATCTGGTTTGTCAAATACCTAACTTGTTCCTTTCTCTGGGCCTAAGGTGCGTTTATCTCACTTTGTCATCTCATTCATCTTCCCAGTTCCTCTGCAAAGTAAGCCACTCTTGTTCCTGTTTATTAGACTGGGGAACTGAATCTACAGAGCTAGTGACTGAGACCAGACCCAGCCGTTGAGTCTATGGCTCAGATGAGATTGGAAGTATAATCCCATGCTAACATTGCCTGCTGGGCCACACAGGCTCCATACATGTGGCTGCTATACATCTATCGCATCCCACAGATAGCTGTATTCAGTTTCTGACTCTATATGCACGGAATGCAAATGTAGGCATCCTGTTCAGGGACAGGTTTAGGATGGTATTAAGAGTGACAGAGAAGGAACCAGGCTGATATGATGGCTGGATGAGTCCAGTCTGCTAGGAAATTGCTTTGTGACAGTGGTACAAAAATGGTGGTTCTTAGGCCAGCCATGCACAGGGAGGTGGTACTGATGTTAAGGGAGGAAGCTGTGCTTGGTGGTGGCCGCTGCCTCTCCAATGAGCATGGCAGGTGTGAAAGGAGGATAAACTAAATACAGAGGTCTGAGAGAACAAGTCCTGTCTATTCTCTGCAGAAGTAATGGTGACTCACAACGAAAGGAACTGACTGGGGAATGCATAGTTTCCTCCTCAGCTATGAGAGGAATGTTCCGGCAGGCCACAGCTCTACTGGTTCAACAGGCTACTCCAGTCCCTGCATAGGGCACTCCTGGGGTGTTTCACAGATGTCCTGGCTACTTTGCTCGCCACCTCCAACCTTGGAGAGGTGGTTCCTCGATACAATGTAGAGTAATAATTTTGGGTGTCCTGAAGGGCATCCAACTGGGGGGCAGGATAGGATCTGACCTGTGGGGCACTTCCCACCCCACAAATGATCCCGCAAAATTCTCATTGAAATAAAAGGGGACCTGTGCAGGGGATCTTCATGTCAGATTGTTCTCCATGTCAGTTAGTGGTGGTGGCATTCGGACTCTTCACCTGAATCACCGAAATGTCTTGGGCCAGCCCCAGGAGCCAGTAAGATGAGCCAGCAATTGCATGGTGTTGCTTGTGATTATATGGAAGAAGAAGTGGAAGCTCAGGCAGTGTGATAGTTACGCAGCCAAGGAAATTGGGTGACTAGAGGAGAACTAAAGAGGAACTAAAAAGAGGAATTGGCCAGATATGAACAGAAAACTCATCCACAATTTGGTTGAGAAGGTTTAGCAGGAACGTCTTGACATGCTGTTCTGAAACTGTGACAAAGTCATATCTGTGGTGGAGGTAAGGAAGATAAGACAGTGACATTGTTTCTTGGGTTGTGCTGTTACTGTGGAATCGGATGGATGAATGAATGTCAACTTGGAATTGGGAGGTTTTGCTGTTGCTTCATTATCAAGGGACAGGGCTAAAAGTTAGGTTCCTACAGTTTCTGTGTTGGTGTTAGACAAAACATTCAAAAAACAACTAAAGTTTCCAGGACCAGCAAGACCCAGGGAAAACTGCAATAGCAGATTGAGGCATAAAGATTGAGCCCAGAGACTGCTATCAGCAAGGGGCTAAGATGTATGTTTCTCACTCTACCTGGGGAGGAAGACTTGCCAGCTAGATTGGAAGAAGGATGTGAGACATCTGCATGTTCTCCTTTCAGCCTGACAGGTTACTCATGCACAGAAAGAGAGAGAGAAAGTCCACAAAAGGTCTCAGGCCCCCAGTGTCAATGCTACTGGGTTATACAGCATTTCACATGGGACACATTGCTTCCCACAGTGCTCAATGTAGAGCTGTACCCCTCATCCCACTCTCCTGCATGCCTCCAAGATATTCACTCACTCCCCTTGACACTCTCCTTTTTAAAAAATAAAGTTGTTTGGGACTGCTGCTGATTTAACGAAAGGTTTGGCTAGTGTAGTGGTACAGATTATTAATTACATTTCTATACCATCCGTAGCTGAAGCTCTCTGGGTGGTTCACAACATTTAAGTTACCCATCCAGATTTCAACCAGACCTGACCCTGCTTAGCTTCCAAGTTCACACAGATCGATAACATCTTAATCTTAAAAGTACAAGCAAAGGCTTGCAGGATCATTTGACAAGTGAAGGTATCTGGAATAACAGCATAGAGCTACAGGAAGCCAAATGCCAACTCTCTTCCTTTTGGTCTGCTTGTGCTGTAATAGCTGTCGCACAACCAGCTGGACAGCGTCTCTGTCTAATCAGCTTTCAAAAACAAATATCAGCCCTGTACTCCCCAGCCCCATCCCTGATTTTGATGGAAAGATTTAATTAATCAAGTGAACACAAGTATCGGGGAGGAGGCAAGGTGTATTTTGGTGTAATGCAGGAGACGTTGCTGCAGTTGCTCAGACCTTAAGGCAGCCTTATTGTCAAGCAAGGCAAAGCCAGCTCTTAGGCAGTAGATTTTGGGCATAATTGAAAGTAGTCATGTGGGAGAAACACACTTGTGTTCTGTGAGCTCAATCACCTAGTTTGTTTGCTTGTTTCATTTTTATACTGCCCAATAGACTAGGCTAGTTAACAAAAGTTGAAGGGAAGATTTTAAAAAGGTCAGTGAGGTTTGTGGCCTGTGGCCTGTTTGGTAGTGCGTGGGTTGGATTTTTCACCTCATTCACCAGAGTGATTTTGGACCACAGGGTCAGCTATTTTAGATTTCAGTAGGGTAGGGGAAAAAGTACAATAGCAATACCATAACTATGGTTGGGTTATTGAGACAGACCTACAGGCACTCTCAGTCTGCATTCAGCATGCATCCTTAGTACGTCGGGTATAAGCAAGCGGCCATGTAGCCCCTGCATGTATTTGCTAGGTAGTAGTCCATTCCACAGGCTAGCAAAGATTCCATGAATAATTTCAGGTGATCTGAAACACTCGGGACAAGTGGAAGGGCCCTTTCTGAAGCTGGGCCCTTGGTGGGTTGGCACTGTCTAAAAATCTGGCAAATGATGTCAAAGTTGAGAAGATATGTGTGGGGTGGAGGAGAGGCGGGGGTTGTATACGTGCCTAAAAGGGTGAATATGAGAAATGGTAGTTTTTCTGGTAAGTGTGTGTTTCCATAGTTTCTGTCATGGAGGACAAGAACTTCCTGAGCGAGACATGACGCTGTTATTTCTGTTTTACATTTTGAGGAACTAAGGTGGAAAGAGGGTGACTTGCTCAAAGCTACCCTGCTGGACTGAAGTTGAATTTAAAATTAGGAGTTCCAAGTCCAGAATTCTAGCAGCTGAACCGCACTGCCTGAGAATGACTGGTTTTCTGCTGAGCCTTAGAACTCACCCCTTTTAATTCATTTGTCTTCCTTTCTTTCCCAGACCAGAGGATGGATTGCTATTTTTTAAAAAAACTGGCCTTAAAAAGAGTGGTTGGAAATCATCAAAAACTACATTCAGGCCTCAATTAAAGACAGGAGTACAAAACTTTATCCAGGAATAGAGCTAAAGCATCCTGAATTATAGCTTTTTTTTAGTGTTTTTGGGTTTTCACTCCCTTGCCAGTTCTCTTGTGTCCTTGACTGTAAAAAGTTTAAAAATTGCACATTGGGAAAACTTTTGCTGAATTTCTTGTTTAGCTGCGAAAGGCACAGGAGCACTTGCAGAAACAGAATGGGCAGCCCTAACTCTCTTTAATCCATGCAACATCACTTCTGCTCTTAATAACTATTAATAAAGACCTTGCCTTCTTTTGTACTGGATCACTCCTTTCAGCACAAGTAAAGAACTTAAATGGGTGTTATCACAACAAACATAGAATGTTAGTATGAGTTGTAGCTGGTCTATTCCACTCTGAGCATACCTGATTTAGTTTCTGGGCAGCTATCCCAATTCCATGAAAAGGTACTAGGTTAAAGGCTACACTTTGTAATATCACCCTCCTACCCAACAGCTCTGTTTTTTTTCAGTTGAACATCCCTTTGCAAAGTTCACAATACTCACTGGCCTAGTAGTCAACAGTCATGTATTTTATCATTAATTGGATGCTAATAGTCCCCGAGGTGGTAATGCTTTATCTGGCCTGCTCTGCTTTCGATTGTGAGTGGGGGTTCACATGATTAAGTATTCTTCCATACAACCTCTGCCCCATACATAGAGAACTAGTATATCAAGGAGAAGGTAGGCTACAATCTACTTTAAACATGCTGTTTTCAAGGGTGGTGGTGGTGGGGTTATATGGGGGTACATTCAGACATCCCTTAATCTAAGATTGAGCAATCCAGACACAGATTTATCACCTGCATTAGAACTAGGCCAATAAAAGAAAAACAGGACTTTGGGGGTGATTTCATTTGGAGGGATCCTAGTGATACCAATGTATTGTACAGCTATTCCATCATTTCCTCCTAAACAATTTTTGTGATAAGAAAAAGATGGAAGAAACAGTAGGAAAACACTGCTACAAATGGAAGATGTCATTATCTGGACCCCTGTAGAGGTTTGTGAGTGAGGAACATTTGGAATTTTCAGAGAGTATTGTGGGCGCTCCTGAAAAATGCTGGAGTGAAGGGCTTACTTATTCATGAAATGACTACTATGGTGAGCATGGCCAGTCACAGAACACTTCTGTGTGAGACAAAGAGAAAAAGTAAGTTGCCCAAGACACTACTTATAAGGCAGAGCTGGGTTCTGAGTGTCAAAACACAAAACCCCGCTTTTGAATGCAAATAATGATAGCATTACAAAACGGGTTTACAGCAGGTCAGTTTAAAAAAAAGTTTGATTTTAAAGATCAGGAGGGGAAGGAAGCCTGGCAAGCAGTACACTGCAGATCTCAGTGCTAGGCGGTGTCTGTTTAATTGTGCACCTATATTTTGTATGGGAGAGAAATGATAGGCTGTTCATGGTATGTGTTTGACCTGATGATGGTGTGCCTCTGACCACTGTTACATGTGCTGCATGTGGGAGTGCAGCAGGCTTGTGGGTGACTCCTTGGGAGGTGTTCACCTTGCCTGGTGACCACTGCAGGGTTTAGTTATCCCAATCTAATGAGTCATGTCAGGTGAGTTGAAACAGGTCCTCCTCTCCCAACCAATAAATGCTTGACTAAAGCAAACTCCTCAGCACAAACAGTCCAGACAAGAATGTCTTGCAGCCACTGTTGCCCCACCCCCTGCAGCAGAGAGGAACAGGACCAGCCCACTTCTCTAGAGCCATCCCTTGTGACTGTATTTGCAGCCATTGCGTGTTATGGATCATGATGCAGAGGGGTTCACTGGGTAAGCTAGAGGCATTCCTGGACTTGCCAGGCATGATAAAAAGGCTGGTGGTAGGGATTGCTGGTGGGAAGGGAAGAGGCTTTGCCTTTGAAGTGGATTTGGAGCATCCTGCCCATGGATGCTTTTTTACCTCCTTAGAGTTTCTATCTTCTTTTTCTCACATCTGTATAGTGATCTTAATGATCCAGCTGAATTCCAGATTTGGGCAGGTTCCCAGTTGAACTGCAGCATCAGTCAAATGAATATGATTCCTTAAACAGTTTCCAGTTTAGTGTAGATGTATGTACTGGTTCTCCACCCCAGAGAGTGGCTGGAATGCTGTATGGTGCCAGATGAAAGATGTTTGTTAAAGACAATCCAGTCCCAGAGGTGACTCCTTCTCAGCATGAAGGAAAATTATCTCTGTAGTAGCATCATATTGGCCTTTAGCTGCATGCTTTGGTTGGGAGGGGAAGGTATTGGGGTGTGAAACTCCTTGATGGCAAGTTTACCAGCTCTGTCGCTATTCCACACCTTAGCAAGAAGGCAGGTAGGCTGCTTGTGTGCAACAGTTTTTGTATGTTGCAAGCCAAGATTGGCAAAATGAGTCCACTGCCAACATGCAAGAACAGTTTGATTTGGGCTCTGCAGCTTGTTGTGGCTGTTTCGATGCCCTACTGCTTATAGATGAAGCTGGCTGTTCTTCGTAGATATTGGTATGAGTTGATTTCTGCTCTAAAGTGCCTTGTTGTTTTGCTGTGGGTTGTGTTGGGTGTGCATATTTGTGACTGCATTATAGACAGACAATTTTCCAAGCTCCTTTTGTAATTGCAGAGCTGGTGCAGTGTGATGGCTAAGGGAATGAGTTGTGATCTAAGAAGTCACCAGTTTAATCACAGCCACAATTAAATTAAGTGTCTTTAGATAAGCTGCTATTCTCAGAGGCTCAGCATTATATGGGGATAATAATACTGACCTATTTGCAAGGCTGTTGTAAGGATTCGTAAGATAATGTTTGCAATGAACTTTGAACTCTCCATGTGTTAGGATCATTGCAAAGCATTATTAATGTTAGACCTAGAGCATAAGAAAAGCCCAGCTGGATTAGACTAGTGGTCCATCTAGTTCACTATCCTCTTTTCAACAGTGGCCAACCAGATGAATCCAGGAAGTCCAGAAGCAGGACATGAAAGCAGCACCCCTTCCCCATCATTTGGCCTCCAGCATCTAGTATTCCAAAGTGCACTGCTCCTGTATGTGGAGGTTCAATTTAGAAACCATGTTTAGTGGTTGATAAATCTTCTTTCTGTAAATGTACTGCATATTTCTGACATAGATCTGTTTTAAAAAAATGTTTGTTGATATATATTTCTACCTTTGTACATTGTGTTTGGGTTTCATTGCTTTGTGTTGGTATGCTCAGTGGGTTGCATGTCTTCGCATATTCTCTCTCAATAATAGCATTATGCATGCCTTTGGTATTTTGTTGCGCCTAATGTTGATGTATCTGTGGAACATGAGGACTTTTAGATTTGTATATCTGTGGCTTTGTTGGTAAGGCTGTGCTGATGGTTGAGTCAACATGGATGTAGGTTTGCAGATGTTGCAAGGTGTATCTCAGAAGACATGTGTCTTTTGTTTCTCTCTGCTGACATGCATGTGTCAGTGTTAGTGTTGGGACTATTGGGCATGTACCTCGTATATTTGAGAGCAATGCATCCCAGACACACCAGGTCTGACTATCCCTGTAATGTGCACACTCCTATAGGCAATGCGACTTGGAAGTAGTGATGATAATCTCTCAAATTCAGCAGAGATAGAATGACAGGAAGAATTACTTGGGGCTAAAAAGGTATTTACTGAGCAGCCTGACACCCCCTTGCCATTTTGTGTGTGTGTGTGGGGGGGGGGGTTGTCTTCCTGGAGCCTTTCTGTGAGGTAGCTATTTTGGAGGTGTTGCTATGACAATGGGCAGGTGTGCAACAATTATGGCAACTCCAAATTGCTGTTTTATTTAGGGGTGACATTTGGAACAGGAGGGGGCTGTATGACATAGGTAACGTCTGCTAAAAGAAAGGAATACAAATGGAGAGATTTGGCTCCAGGATCCTCTTCTTTCAAACTTGAGTTTAAGAATGAAAAACTGGAGGCCCAGTTTCTAATTTCCTTTAGCGTTCGCCACTGGTTCTCCATACTGGTAAACTGAAACCAGGAGACTGGAGTTACACAGAAAGACAATCAACATTAAACCCATACTCATGCCTGGGTATAGGTTGAGGGTGGGATTCTCACTGAAGCATGGGTTGTGGTGTGAACCCTGCTATACTAACCATGGTTTCTGGACTACAAACAACCCATACTTCACACCCACACAACAAACCATAGGTTTTGTGAGTTGTCTTTGGTTGACAATTCATGGTTTGTTAGCATGGCTGGTTCATGGAACACAAGAACCAGCTACTGTTCAATGACAACCCTTATAGAACCTTGATTGTGAGTTGTCATTTTGTATAAACCCAGCTGTTGCTTCCTTCTCCTCCAGCTTTTCTAAGGGCCCAAGGGGATATAAGCTGTACCTGACTTAAACTCCAGGCTTCTCATGCTTCACTCCCACATGGCAACCGGTGTGTGGGATGGGGGGAAATGGAGTCATTTCATTAGCAAGAACTGCAGCCTCATTTGTCTTGTAGAAGGAAACGAAGGAAGGCTACCTCTTATAAAAGGGAGCATTTCCATTTCCTTTATCTAGTATCTCTCCCACTTCATAGAGGCACACTCATCCTTGCATAGTCAAGCCCTAGAGGGAGTGGTCTCTCATTACATCTGGGCCACCCTTCCCACAAATCTTAGCTGCACACTCTTCCCTACAGAGCTTTTACATGTCTCTGCTATGCTCCACAGCATTGCCATAGTGATGATGCCATAGGATGCATAGCAACCAGCATCTCACCCCTCTTCTCATCCCCATGGCAACCACATCTGAGGCCTGCTCTGCCTCATCAATAATTTCCTAGCTGTGTTGTTGTTGTTGCTGCTGCTGCTAGTTGTTAGTTGTTTGAGAGTGGGGAACAAAGGAGGACAGCTCTAGTTCAGTAAGAAATGGGAAAATAATAGTGTCATTGTGTTACTTAAATGAATGGTATGGTTATGTTAGAATGACACTAGACTGAGGAAATATTCCATCCATTATCTTTATATTTGTGTAAAATATGTTGCTTGGACATGAATATAGTTGATTACTGCAATTTGCAACTGTATGCATGGCTTGGATATTTGATATCTGTTAGATTGCTTTAGAGCACCAAGTTGTATAATAATGTTAATGACAATTTTATATGATTACTAGGCAGAGGGATCTATGTAGGTTTTCAAAGCTGACAAACAAAAAGAAAAAGCCAAATTACAGTGTAATCCTGTGTATAATAACTCAAACATAAGCTTCATTTAGTTTAAGCAAGCCTGTATTAGGCTTGCAGCCATAATCCAATATTTGATTCATATAGTCTTAGAGATTTGACATGTGTAGCCTAGGTATACATGTTGCAAGTAGGGATAAATTCCATGTGCTTGTATGTATGTATGTATGTATGTATGTATGTGGGAGGTTGTTTCCATATTGTGCATGTGTATGTATAAGAACATAAGAACTGGGCTGTATCATACCAAAGAGATACCTAGTTCGCATTCTGATTCCACTATAGCCAGCAAGATGCCTGCAGCAGGGCATGAGTGCAGTACGTGATTGCAGTACTACCTCCTGCTCATATACCCCTCTAGCTAGTTTTGGGGTGATATATTGTTTCTAATCCTGGAGGTAATATATAGTCTTATGGAATAGCCTTATCTTATAGGAATGTATCTGCTGTTGTCATCTTAGACTTATGGTGGCTGTCTGAATGAATGCCCTCCAAAATGCCATGCCCTTGACAGCCCTGCTCAGTTCTTGTAAACTCTGTTCCTTTTCTTCTTTTGCCTTCAGCTTTCGCCAGAATAATTGCCTTCTTCAATGAATCTTGCCTTCTCATGATGTGCCCAAAGTGTGACAGCTTGTTTCATCATATTGTTTCCAAGGAAAGTTCTGGCTTAATTTGATGTAGGGCCTACTTGTTGATTTTTCTGTTGGTCCAGGGCTTTTGCAAAGCTCTTGTCCAGCACCATGGTTCAAACACATCAAGTTTCTTCCTGGCAGCTTTCTGCGCTGTCCGTCTTTCACACTCTTGCATAGTAATACAGTCGTTTTGATTATTTTGGCCTTGGTCTGCAGTGAAATGTCCATATACTTGATTTTTTGCTAGTTTCTTCACAGTTGCTCTTTGAAATCTTAGTCTTTTAATTTCTTAGCTGCAGTTTCCTTTTGAATTGATGACTGAGTCAAGATATACAAAACTTTCTCAAGTTCAGTTTCTTGACTGTTGACATTAAAGTAATTCTGTTGCTGTTTTCTTTAAGTTCAGCTTCTGCCCTGCTTTTGCACTTTCTTCAGAGGTCTTTCAATTCATTGCTGCTTTCCACCAGTAATACAGTATAATTTGCATATCTTAAATTATTGATGTTATTTTCCACCAATTTTCACTTCTTTATTCTCTGATCATAAATCTTATTTAATTATTTATTTAAAACTTTTGTATGCCGTCCCTTATGCCTTAGCATCTCAGGACAGCTCACAATACATAAAATTGCAAAATAATAAAATCACATTTATAAATAACATAATTCAGTAAAAGTTTACATAAAAGACAAAATCAAAGCAACTGTTCAAAATGATAAAATCCTAAGTTTTAAAATAGTGATTAAATAAAAAGGTTTTGACCTGGTGCCGAAAGGAATATAAACTCGGTGCCAGGCGCATCTCTTCCGGAAGCACATTACACAATCTGCTGAGTGTACAGATTGAACAGAGAGAGAGATAAAATACATCTTTATCTGACACCTTTGTCTATATGGAACCATTCTGTTTCTCCATTTTCTAACCTTAAAGTAGCTTCTTGTCCACAATACAGGATGATCAAGTGCACACACATTTATTTCAGGACTATCCATAGCTTCTAATGATTCATATAGTCAAGGGCTTTGCTGTAGTCTATAAAGCATGGACTGATCTTCTGAAATTCTTTGGTGTGTTCCAGTAGCCAATGTATATTTGCAATATGATGTCAAGTCCTTCTTCCTTTTTAGAAACCAGCTTGAAAGTCAGGGATTTCACTCTATATATAGGGTAAAAATCTCAATTGCAACCCCTTGACCACCGGTTTGCTTGCATGGGAAATTAGTGCAATGGTGCTTTATACTCCTTAGCATCTCATTTTTGGGGGATTGGAATATTTTTTTCTGGTCTGTAGGCCATTGTTTTGCTTTACATATTTGTTGGCATATTCTTGTTAGAATTTGGACTAATTCTGTCTCTGCAGCTTGGAATAGTTCTATTGGTACCCTATCTACTCATGTGATTTCAGAGAAGCTCTCTAATATTGCAGGTTCTTCCTCACTGGATTCCTCTTTCAAGAAGTATATCTTCTTTTTATCTTGGTCAGATAGTATTTAGTTTCCCTATTGGTCTGTCAGTATTCCTAATCCAGGTTTGAATTTCCTTTTCATTTCTTGAATCTTTTGGAAGAAGTCCCTTGTTTTTCCTCTTTTGCTATTCTCTTCTATTCCTTTTCACTGGCCATGGTAATAGCTTTTTGTCTGCACTTCATCATTGCTGAAAAGTTGTATTCAGTATTCTGACCCTATTTCTGTCACCTTTTGCTTCTCACCTGTCCTTAGCAACTGTGTTTCTTCCATCCCCTGTTTAGGCTTTTTCTTCCTTTTTGCTACCGGAATTGTCTTTTTTCATTCTCCCCTAATAATGTCATTGGTTTCAGTCCATAGTTGTGTTGACTCATGGTCAGTTGAGTTCAGTAATTCAGATCTGTTCTTTATGTTTGAATTTCTCAAGAATGTTATTTAAGTTGTATTTTGGCACTAGGCTCCTTTTAGTGATCTTTTTCAGCTTTACTCTGATTTTTGATATCAGATTTCATGGTCACTACCATAGTCTGCCTTTGGTCTTGTTTTGGCATCAAGATTACAACTTCTCTATCCTCCATTTCCACTTACATAATCTGTTTGATTTCTATATTGGTATCTGGTGATGTCCATGTCTGCAGTCATCTGTTCAAGTGCCTGAAGTACATATTTGTGATAAACAGATGTGATAAAGAATACTATGAGTCATTCTCCTACTTCATTGTGGACCTCTAGGGCAAATTCTCCCACAGCATTGGATTTTGCTTTGTTTCCTACTTTTGCATTCCAGTCATCTAGGATTATCAACATGCCTTTTGTGGGGGTATGTTATCCATTTCTTCTTCAGCATCTCTTGTTGGAGTATAGACTTGAATGATGGTTATGTTGATAGGTTTTCTGAGAATTCCGATTGATATGATTGGGTCCTACTTTGCATGATAGCTCCTTACCACCTGTGCAACATCTTGCCTTAGTATTAGAGCCATTCTATTTCTTCTGAGTTTCTCATTTCCGGAGTAAAATACTTGGTGTTTGTCTGACTCCAAATGTCCCATTCTAGTCCACCTTATTTCACTCAAAGTACTGAAATGTATAACCACTTCATTTCTTGCTTTATGGTTTCCAGTTTGCCTTGGGTCATACTTCTCGTGTTCCATGTGTTAGCCATTAGACTTCCTTTCAGCTTTGATCTTGTTGCATCATTAGTGAATGTGCTATTTGTACTTGTCCTTTGCACTTCTCCAGTAGCTGGTTGAGTGCCTTCTGACCCGGAGGTTTCATCTTCTGGGACAATCTCTTGTTTCATTTTGGATTGTTTCATCATAGGATTTTCAAGGTAAGGAATATTCAGAAGTGGTATACCATTGCCACCTTCTACAAGGCACTAACCGGAGTTAGCTTGAGCATCACTCCATCATTTGTGATCTTCCACCAGTGTTGCTTTCAGATACCTTTAGACATGTATGCATCCTCATCACCATTAAAGATATCCGCTTTCTTTGGCGGATGTGACTGTTACTCCTTAAGAGGGTGGATGCATCTTAGTCTGGTGCCTAAGCTTTGGCCATTCAGTTTGAATGATCCTGCTAGGAGACCAATTTGGTGAGAGCATGGCCTCCTGGTGGCATTGTCCTTGACTTGTGTGACACTCTCAGACCCCTTACCATGGTAAGATAAGTATCTAAGAGGGGGATGAATGTGCATAAACCCCTTTTAAAGTCATTCAAATGTTTTCCATTGCTAGGGTAGCACGTTCCATGGTTATTTATGCTCTGTGTGAAGAACTTCTTTTGTCTGTCCTGAATCGTCCATCCATGAGTTAACCCTCAGGCTCTGATATCATGGAGAAAAATGTCTTCCCATTGACCTTCTCTACACTGTGCATAATTTTCTACAGCTCTGTCTTATGGTTCCCACAGCAATACATTTTCCATGCTCCCTACTCTGTCCTCCTGTTCTCGCCATGCATTCTGGCAACCCCCACAAGCAAAATCTCTTTCCTCATACTTTTGTTCCCTATGGACCTCAGCAGTTTCATTCTGATTGTTCCACTAAGGTTTTGAGGCAGGTTCTTTCCCTTTTTTCATGTTTGCTCAGAAATACATGAGTCAAATAACTCACAACACTCAGTGGCTGTGTTCACACATCACAACCTTCTACTCTGTTCTGTTTCCATGGTTGTGCACAGATTTTTGCCTGAAATCATGGGTCAGGCAATCAAATGGTTCCCACAGCAGCATTGTTTCCATGCTCCCTTCTCCATCTTCCCACTTTTTCTGTACCCTAGCAGCCCCCAAGAGCGAAATCTCCTTCATATGCTGTTGCTCCCTAAGGATCACATCATTCTCATCCTGACTGGTCCACTGAGGTTTAGAGGTGGGTTCTTCCTCTCCCCCACCCCAAGGCTGTTGGCATCTCTGCAATGCTTCCTATCCACTTCAGCCCCAGAGGAGTTTTTATTACATCATAATAAACAGTTTTGCCCCTTCTCACTCCATGCATTCACCTGTTTTTCCATTTTGCTCAATCAATAGGAATAGAATAGATGATGACACATATTGCTAGGGAGCTGAGGGCAGTAGAAAATGCACAACTGAGTGACCCGTTACTCGATGGTGTTTCCATATCAACAGCAGTAAAATGGAGGTCTCAGGTCCAGATGTTGAGAGAAGCCACAGTGAAGCATGGAAACTTTAGAACAGACTGCTGTTTCCCTCCATGGATTTAGAAAACTAAAGGTATCACACAGAAATGCCATAACTAGGTCCAGAGGACAAAGCTTTCTTACGAAGTGTAAACCCAGCTATTACAGCCTTTTTCTCAAGCAGGACTTCCTCCAGCCCCTGAGTCATGAAGGTTGCCTTTTTCTGTACCTTTTTTAGATCTACAATATTCTTTTTGGGGTGTGACCAGCATGTCATGGGTCTCCAGTCTTTTGACAAAAATCCCACGTTTGGAATTTTGAGAGAGCATCATGGTTGCTCTTGCAAACTAGCTGCTGGGAGGAAATGCTCATTCATAAAAAGGCTACCCTGGTTAGTCACATGAAACTTTTTCCAGAAGGCAAACTGTTGAGATAAAAAGAATTACCGTATTTTTCGCTCTATAAGACACACTTTTTTCCCCGTCAAAAGTAAGGGGAAATGTCTGTGCGTCTTATAGAGTGAATGTGTATGTGCTCGACGCCCGGGACGCTGCCGGCCCGCCTGCACGACGTGGCACCACCTGGCCGGCATGCGCTCAGCGCGCGCTACTCCACCCCCCCCCCCCGGCACAGGTGAAAGCTGTGCCACTCGGGGAGCAGTGCGGAGGAGGAGGAGACGCGGGCTTTAACCCGCCGGCCACATGGAGAGACGGACTGCTCACCCCCACCGCCCAGGAAGACCTGCCGCTGCTGCTGCGCTGCCTGGAAGACCACCGCCAGCACTCTGCCGGCCCGGCTGCACCATACCTGGCCGGTACACGCTCGTCGCACCCTGCTCCACCTCCCTTCTCCAGTGCAGGTGAGAGCTGTTAATCACAGGTCGGTGTGTGTTTTCAAACGGCAACCCGTCTTTTAATGAAGCCCATGGGGAAGTGATGGGGAATGTACCTGTGATTATCAGGAAGCTTTCCATGGATCCCTCCTCTAAAAACTAGGTGCATCTTATGGTCAGGTGCGTCTTATAGAGCGAAAAATACGGCACTTGCCAGGAATCTAAATACAAGGCTGAAGATGGGATCTGAGGTCCAAAATATAAAACTGTGTTATTGAACCCAGATAGAAATGATGCTGGAGGATAGCATTTCACTTTGTAGCATGCTAGCTTTCATGTTTAAGATTAACTGGTTTGACACTTCCATTGAGCTATCTACCACCAACCTAAGATCCTTTTGTCTGTTTCTGTTACGCTGAGAACTCAGACCCTGTCAGTGTATATATGAAATTAGGAATTTTTTTTGCCATGATGTTAAAAAAAAAAAATCACTTTGTACTTGCTTACATAGCTATTTTCGTCTCATCCCTTCAGATTGAAATATATTTTGGTGCTCTGCACTGTAGCTTTTTAAATTCTCAGTAATTGGGTATCATCAACAAATTTGGCTACCTTATTGCTAGCCAAGTTAAAAAAGAACAGCTGCATACATATATACCAGATCCAGTACAGATTGTTGGGGGATGACACAGTTTACAGTCATCCCTTGTGAAAGCAGTCCATTTAACTTTCCTTTCTTCCTTCTGTTCTTTAACCACTTATTGATCCATAAGACAGCCTTTTCTTGTTTCCTATGCTTTGTGAGTTTTTTTTCAGGAGCCTTTGAAGGAGACCTTTGTCAGACGCTCTTTATATGTCTAAATAAACTTGCTTGTTGACACTTTCTAAAACAGGGATGGGCAACTGGTGGGCCTCCAGACTTAGACTTAGGTGATATAACCAGTCGTAATGAATTATGGAAGTTTTAGTTCAGTAACATCTGGCATGCCAGAAGTAGTTTACCCCTGCTATAAAAAGTTTAGTGGGGCCATACTTAAAATTGTAGAAGCCATCTTGAGTCTTCATCAGCAAAATTTGTCCTTCTGTTTGCGTAATAATTTTATCTTTAATAATGTTTTCCACTGATTTACCTGGAACAGACATTAAGCTAACCAGCCTGCAATATCTTGGATCTCCCTAGCATCTCTCTTAACAATCAGTGATATTTTGGTTACTTTCCAGTCCTCTGGTAGAGAGGACATGGTGGTGGTGGTGGTGGTATTATTATTATTTATATCCTGCTTTTTTCCTTTCCAGGAACTCATGTTACTTACATTTGGTAAAAAATCAACAAGTTCACATTTGAGTTTCTCAAGAATTCTTGGTTAGATTCTACCTGAACTCATTAATATGTTTGTTTTCCATTTTTCAGCAAGGTTCAGAATTGCATTTTGTGCCATCACTATTTGCCCTAGTACTTCAGGTTTCCTTGCTGAAGGTATCTGTCCTACATCTTCTTCGGTGAAGACAGACACAACCCATTCAGCTTTTTTGCAATCACTTTATCATCCTTTCAGACTCCTTGAATTCCCTTGGCATCTGGTGGCCTTTCCTGCTTCTAATGTATTTAAATATTTTTAAATTGTTGATCTTTGATTAGTAATGTGTTCCTCAATACCTTTGTTTGCATCATTTACTGTTTGTTTGCAGTTATTTGCAGGTGGATATTCCTCTTTGTTCTCCTAATTTGGATAGAACTTGTATTTTTTGCAGGAAGCTTCTCTAATAGCTTCCTTGACACTGACCTCTCTGACTCATGTGGAATGCACATTCAAGCTGAGCTTCTATTGCTATGGCTTTGAATACCCCCCCTCCCCCATTTTCTGGATAGATTTGACCCGCTTGACTTTTTCTTTCACCTTACTTTGAGATACCTTCTTGTTTGAAGACCACATAAAATTCTGTTAGGCTTCCTTGTCAATTTTCACTTGACAGCTTATAGATTATTTTAGACAGTGCTGTGATCACTGTTTCCATTTGGTTCAGCCTCACTCATATCCTATGCTAGTTACTGGGCATCAGTTAGGATTAAATTCATCATATATAAATAACACGATGGAAAGTATGGTCTCTTTATTTTATTTTTTATTTATTTAAAGCGTTTAAATATCCCACCCTTCACAGTGCATCAGGGTGGTAATACAATTAAATAAATAAATGAGATACAACATCCAGAAATAATATATAAAATCAATCTTAAAACACTACTAACATTTAAAATAATGGGGAAATAAAAAGGTTTTGGCCTGGCACCAAATGAAAAAAGCACTGGCCCCAGGGACATCTCTCTGGGGAGCCCATTCCATAGCCAGGGCACCACCACAGAGAAGGCCGTTCTCCAGGTAGCCACTCTTCTGATCTCCTTCAAAGAGGGCTCCTGAAGAAGGACCTCCACTCCAGATCTTAATGGCTGGGCTGTTGTATATATGGGAGGAGGCACTCCTTCAAATATCCAGGTCCTAAGCCATTTAGGATTTTAGAAATCATCACTAGCACCTTAAATTGGACCTGAACTTCAACTGGAAGCGAGTGCAGATGGTACAGGACTGGCATTGTGGGTGTATATCTGCTGGTCCCTCCTGGCTGCTCTGTTCTGAACCACTTGTAGTATCCAGACCGTCTTCAGGGCAACCCTATGTAGAGCGTGATACAATAGTCCAATTGGAAGGTTACCAGACCATGGGTCACCATCACTGCGCTCTTCTCATCCAAGTAAGGGCATAATTGATGGACCAGCCGAAACTGAAGGAAAGCACTCCTTGCCACAGTAGTCACCTGAAACTCCAAGGATAACTCTGGGTTGAGGAGCAGTCCCAAACGATGCACCCTGTCCCTTAGGGGGAGTGCAACCCCATCCAGAAGAGGGCAAAGATCACCAACAAGACCTCCGTCTTGTCTGGATTAAGTCTCTTGTGTTGTTTGACCCCTGTTGTGGTATTTCAGCATGGTACGTACTTTTGGTTTTTAAAAATCATAAAAAACAATGGTCTGTTCTGTGGTTTCCATATTTGAACATGGTTTCTTTGATTGTCCAAACTTGGCATCTTGGTTTTCATGGTGCTACTACAGAGTCCCCAGGAAAGAGTGGCAACTGTTCCAGCCATCCAGCATGGTGGCTGATGCGATATATGCCACAGAAGGAGGACTGAGTGAGGAGGGTAGAAATCATGCTAGCATTGAAAGTTTATCAGGCAAAAAACAGCACACCATGGAAACTGTGCAGGGTAAAATGTGCAACTGCACATTTACAATGAATGGTCTTTGCATGTCTCCTGAATGCAGCAGTGATAGAAGACTTGTGAATACTAGAGGGGCTTGTGAGCTAGCTGTTGATTGTTGTTTTCCATCCACATATGTCGACGAGCATGCACTTGGAGGACTGTGGATGTTGGCAAGGCATGATACTCACAAGTGTAGATAAGTTTGTAGTTGTACTCTTCAAGATTATTTGCTTATATTTTGCAGATTCTATGAATGTCTTTTATGGTAACCCCCACACAGCACATGAGAGTGCACATGTGTACATAAATGCTGCTTTTTGTCAGTGTGTAAATATCTGTTATGTGTGTGTATATAAAGTGTGTGCAGGACATATATATTGTCTTAAATATAGACATGTGTCTGTAAGATAGACATGTTGGCCTGTCCATTAGTTTCTGTTTTTCAGTTTGTCTCATGTTATCGCTTTAGTAGGTAGCATGCCTGGTAACTGAGCATCAGTGTTCTTGTTTCTAACATGCTGTAATGATATTTAAAATTATGAATGGTGTGAAAAGAGTAGAAGGATATATATTTTTAATCTTTAATTGTTTGTCTAAAATTTGTTAGTTGCCCTATAGCTAAAAACAAAGATAAAAGCCTATGTCTGTGTTAAAAACTGAAACAGCACAATACAATTAAAAAGCAGAGATACAGAGCATTAAAAGAACTAAAAGGCCTGATAGAAGAAAAAATGTCTTTCCCTGGATTGAAAAGATAACAAAATAGGTGCCACCTGGATCACATTTGGGAGCAGATTCCATAACTGGGGAGTTGATACTGAAATGGCCTGCTCCCCAGTAGCCACTTGCGATATCTCAGCATGTGAGGGCACTCATAGCAGGGCCTTCGATCCCCTTCCCAGGACTTCTGATAGAAACACATGGGAAGAGATGCTCATTCAGATACTGCAGCCCCAGGCTGTGAAGGACTTTATGGGTAGGTCAGCACTAGCACTTTGCTTTGAGTCTCAAAAGAAACTGGAAGACAATGAAAATGATACAGTACTGGTATAATATGATGATGAGCCTCATTTCCTGTCAGAACCCAGCACCATGTTTTGTACTAACTGAAGTTTCCAGACTATCTTCAACTGCACATGCGACATATTGCAATAGTCTTAACACAAGGTGGTCAGAGCATGGCTCACTAAAGCCAAGGCTGTCCCTGTCAAATAGGCCAGTAGCAGGATCACCAACTTGAGCTGGCAGAAGGCTTTGTGCCTCAACAGACACATGGGAGGCTGGGAGATCACCAAATTAATCTGTTAAGCATTATATTCAGGTTAGACAAAAGTACATCTTTATTTGAAGTCCTAACACGGTATTCCACATTAGATGTATACTGTGAAATAGCTGTAGTCTGATCATTCATGCTTTTTATGGGATTTCTGTGTTAACTCTGTTCTCTTGTGTTTTTCCCCTGCATCTCTTCTGCCAAATAAGCCAAATTGTTTTGTTGTTCTTGTTGAAAGAATGGAACAGAAGTGCAGTTGCCACAGGCATCGCTTGCCTTACTCGGCTGCCCTTTTAAGAGGGCCCATTTCACATAATAGTCATAATGGTTGGGCCTGACCATCATGAGAAAGCAGCCATAGTGATTTCTTACCCTTGTTCCTCTGTTGTGTTGTGGCAATCCAGTTGCGGCATTCCTGCATGGTACTGTTAGTTTCGTGAACCATGGAGAGAATCAGTGGGCCACTTCCCCTCATTTTCTCTAGAATCTCCATTTTAACATGGTTGGTATGGCAACACCATAGAGGGCCATGGAAAGAGTGGCCATGGAAAGAGTGGCCATGGAAGTGGCAGCTCAGCCATCTGTTGTCTACTACCCTCACTCCCTAGTAACACACAGATCATCACCAGTTTTGTTACTGTTCACTGATCAATGTGCCACAGTCCCTGTTCATTTTTAGAAACGGGAAAGCAGGTAAATTCAGAGGGAGAAGGGGGTGGAATCGTGGCAAAAGTGTTTATTATGATGTCACAAGAACTCCTCTGGATAGGAAACACTGCAGAGATGCTTTGCTTTGGGGTGGAGGGAGGAAGAACCCACCTCTAAACCTCAGTGGACCAATCAGGATGAGACTGCTGCTGTCCTTAGGGAGCAACAGTGTAAGAAAGGAGATTTCACTTTTAGGGGCTGCTAGGTACAGCAAGAGTGGGAGGATGGAAAGGGGAGCAGGGAAACGATGCTACTGTGGGAACCATTTGATTGCCTGACCCTTGATTTCAGGCAAAAATCCATCCACAACAGAACAGAGTGGTATGTTGTGATGTGTGAACACAGCCACTGAGTGTTGCATTTCATTTCTGGGCATAAATGAGAGCAAATGCACTACCTTCAGTTTTCTGTTAACAACTGAAGTCATTTCACTAGTAGGTTGTGAGTATGACATCTGAATTTGCACGTCCTGAATTGTTGAACCCCAGTCAACCCAGAGTATCTGGCTTTGGAGATCACAGTAACAACCTTACAAACAGGGTGATCATAGCTTTTTAACTGAAAGCAGAATTGAGGAGTGCACTATGACTAGCATGATCCCTCCAAATGTCCAAACCATTTCATTGGGTGGATGAGCCTGTTGCTCAGATCTAAATTCAGACAGCCCTTCACAATGTCCTTTCTGATGAGTGCTGTTTTATCTATATCAGTTGTTAAAAATCAGTCCTTTAATCTGAGCTTTTCTACTTATGTTTTTTTAATTATCTCAAGAGTACATTCCTGGAAAAGAGTTTACTACAAATTAGACTATTGGTTTAAATACAAAACAAAATATTGTTAATTCCAATCTTTTTGGTTGTCACTATTTTATTATGTTTTGAGAGGGGATAGCACCCATGTTTGAATGTTACCTTTTTGTTCTTCTCTTACCATGTTTGAAGAATTCTGCAAAAGTGACAAACGGAGAAGTGTTTTAATATCATTATTTTAATTCTTAAAATTGATTTTTAGAAAGTTGACTAGTAGTGTATCAATTAATTTGTCTGTTCCCTCTCCATATAACTATATCATAGCTGATAGCTGAATGGAATGGGACAAAGGCACATAACAGGAAGTAAAGTATGGAGTTGCAATCCTGCATGTGACTTGTAGCAGAAAACCAATGACTAGACAATAGTAGGAATCCTCAGACCATTCACCATTCTGGTTTGAGATGATGGAAATTGCAGTCCACCAGATTTGGAGGAAGCTGGCTGGGTGGGGAAGTCTGCCTTGGGTGTTTGTTGGCAATGCTTATTGTTAGATTCTGAATTTAGGTTTCCCCTACAACATCCTCTCTGGGTTTGCCCTCCTGAAACACTGGGACTCTTTTCCCAGGCCCCAGCTCAGCATTCTTCATTTTGATAGCTGGCAACAGGGAGCATTACTGGTTTTCATCCCTGCTTGTGAATTTCCCAGAGGCATCAGGCTGGACAATATTGCAGGCAAGAATGTTGACCTGGGTGGGCTCTTGGTCTAGATCGGGGTGTACAACCTTTTCAATCCTGAGAGCTGCATGTGAGGTTGGCTCAGAGATCAGGGGCTGTACAGCTTCTGATACTGATCCCCCCCCCCCCCGCCCCCAATCATAGCTTTGGCAGGAGAAGAGCAAACAGCATCAGGAGAGCTGGGAGGGTGGGTGAAGAGAATGATAGCAATCAGGAGTGAGAGATGTAGCAGCAAATTGTTGGATCTGGGATTTAATGGTGGCACACTGGGAGAGGGCAGTGGTCAGGGCACCCATGAAGACTGCAGTCAGGGCCTTGTGAGAGCACATGCAGGCTGCCAATTGTTCAGCCCTAGATGGACCCTGGTGTTTAGCAGGGAAAGATTCCTTACTTTAATTCTTGTTCCCTTGGTAAAGAGTGAGAAGGGACTCACAGCCCAACCTACCTCACTGGCTAGTTGTGAGGCTTAAAATAGAGGTAACATGTAAGCCCTCGCCTGAGCAATTAGTGAACTGGAGCCATGACAAAACACTGCAATGATCTTGCACAGCTCATGTTAATTTGGTGTGTTGGGGGTATTTCACAGGTCAAAGTGGCTTCTGCTCTGCCATTCTTACTGGTGCCCAAAATTTGTCACCTCCACCCTACCTTAGCTAGCTCTGCCCCACCTTTTGCTCTGTGCCTTGCTCCTGCACTTCCATCACCAATTCCTTTCTGACACTGGGAAGGCACCCAGTGTATGGTTTTGGATCTCAGAGACCCCTTTCCTCCCCACCCAGAGCTGGTGATGGAAATTTGATGGATCGCACATGCCTCCTTGCTGTTCTTGTTCTGTTCTGCTGTCACGCCCATTTTAAATCCAGGAATGGAACCTCCTGAAGCCTGACTGGCAACTACTCTTTAACCATTAGTACACACTCCCCCTCTAAAATCTGACTAGAGTGGGTGGAGAAGTCTGTTTCTGGGATATGTGGAAATTTATCATAGAGATGTGTCTCTGAGCATGTGTAAAGTTTTTGTTTTAATAACACCAGTGAGTAAACCAGAGAGCCAGCAGTTTCCATGGATTTCAGAGGTAGTAGAGCTAAGTCAGAGAGCTTAACTAAGCAGACTTTTGATCCCCAGCATTTATTTATTTCTAAAAATGCAATCCTGTGCAACCTTACCAGGGAGTAAGCTCCTCTGAACTCAGTGGTGCTACCTGCTGAGTAGATTTGCATTAGATTGCCCGGTTAAACACTTAATCACAGTTTTAAAAAATTGGGAACGCCAAATTCCAGCTAGCATTCAAGAATCTCTTTCGAGAACAGGGAAGAAAGATTCAGGGACAAGATTCAGGAGTCTTTCCCTTCGTGGCTGATGACAGCTATTACCAAGGCCCGCTTCGAGCCCCTATTCTCCTCTTTTTGGAAATGTTGGGCTCCTCCCTGAGCATAAAAGAAGCCAGGGATCCACATCCACGATCCACAAGTCTCCATTTCCCTGCAAGAGAAGTCCGGGAAGAGATCCTGCGGGGACGCGTGGGGGCAGTCTCTTTGGGGGCTGTGGCCGGGAAGGGAGGAGGGTGGGATCTCCGACAGTGGAGGGCGGTCTCCGCCATCGTCCCGGCTCCGCCTTTGCTTTGCGCGGCGGAGAGTGAGGGATGGAGAAACCGCGACGGCGGTTGGGTAGCTTCGGGGCTCGGAGGGGCTGCTGAGACCCAGCCGGGATCCCCCAATCCCCGGTTGTGTTGGCGAGTGCAAACAGCCATGTGGTGCCTACAATGCTCGTCCGAGCGCCGCCCGGGGCAGCTTCAGCACAAGCTCCTGCACTGGTGAGTGCGCCCCCTCCCCTCGCAAGACCCGCTCCCTTCCTGCAGGGCCCCCGCCGCCACTGCCAAGGAAGCCCACCGCCGTTCCTTTATGCTGGTGCTTCGAATGGCCGCTGCCTTGCCCAGGGTGTGTTGCTAATCAGTACAGGAAATATTAACGTCAGCCAGCGGGGAAACACCTCTCTCCCCTCCCATCTCGGCACAGCAAATATCACAGTATCAGCCCTCTTAAACAGGAATCCCTCGCCCCCTCCACACTCACGGTATGCATCCTCCTCCCCGTGAAAAAAGGATGCTTGAAATCTGTTTCAGTAGGCATTCCTAAATACCCCACTGGGTAACGCCCACCCTCCTAGGAACCCCCCTCCTCCACCCATACCCAGAAAAGCCTCTCAAATGTTCCCTTCATGTCTGAAATGCTTAAATAATCCAGGAGCAAAAGCTTTCCTCCCTGTGTCACTTCTGTCTTTGCTCCTAAGGCTCTTCTAAATAATTTCTCGTGGGTAATTTTGGCTTCTTTTCCTCTCCGCACCACATCATTTAACAGGAATCCCCAAGCATCCTTATAGGTAGTCCCCCATCTCGACCATTGCAGGAGGCGCATGCCTTCAATGCTTCATTTCTCCCTCTCTTGTACTAGCTCAGCCAGCTCAGCATATGCTACTGAATGCTTCCCTTCGTCCCCTTTGTGCCGTCTAGCTGGGACCCCCTGCTTTCTCAAGTGCTCAGTGTAGATGCAACAGCCACATGCCAATTGAACGGTCATCCTCTCACATTCTTCTTGAATTTCCTAACCACCCCTGGCCCCGAAATGCACTTCACTGAATAGTGTCTATCTTCTCTGTGTGTGTTTTACTGGACATTGACTTGGCCTAAAGTGCTGCTATGTAATGATCCCATCCCAGCCCATCTGCTCTGGCTTGCATCCCTCAGCACGGACCCTGCCAGGAAACTCCACTGTGTCTGCAACCCCAAATCATGAAAACCCAATGGCCCCAATGTTTTCCTTGCATTCTGCTGTATCTTCTAAGGAACCTCTAAAGTGCTCTGCAAAGAATTTCACATTAAATACAATCTCATATTGCTTGATCTCAAAATGGAGGGTTCCCAAGTATTCCTCCTTGTATCAGTTCTGTTGGCCAGCTGCACATGCCTTCTTTCCACCTACTTAGGCCATCCTTCAGCCCCTCCAGCAGGTGCACCAGCCCTCCCCAAACTGCTGCCCTCATGTAGTGTCAGCCTACAGTGCCCATCATTCCCTGCCAGCACCATCTTGAGGAAGACACAGGTTCATCCTTCAGAGATGTCCCCAGGTGCACTTTTCTCTTAGCTATAGGTCCTTGGAGTCTGTGCAAGGAGCTTCTGCCATCATTTCTTGCTTTATGCACAGGCAGAGTGCACAGAGGCCTGCCTCTGCTTTAGTTAGTTGCTCTGTATCATTCCCCATTCCAGGTTCCCAAATTTAAGGAAGAATTCAGGAACACCTAAGAGCTGGAAAGGGAATGGGGGAGAAGGGAAACTGGGTGGAAGCTTGACCTTCTAAAGCACCGCATCACCATAAAATAGGTTTCATCCTCATCCCAGTTTTGTTCCTTTCCTTCACAGCTCTGTTGCCACCTTGGCAGGGTCACAGCCTTTTACTCGGCATTGATTAATTAGGAACAACAGCAGCATCTGCTTCTTTACTCACCATTACTAACATGGATTAGGGTTCTTTACAGGGTAACTACAACTGATCCTCTGCCATATCTTTGTTTGTAGGGTGACTATAGATAGCCCTTCACTGGCAAATGTATCACAGGGTGGTTACAGTTACCTAGGAAGACAATTTTCTGTAGTGACTCGCTGTGCTGATGTGGTGATGGGGACATGCCAAAATTTGCAAATCCCTAGCAAATGGCCCTACTGTACAGACTATATGGTTGTAGTGCAATGCCCACTTCCATCCTAATAAAGAAAGGCAAGTACCCATAACTGCCTATAAGGAAGTCTTCTGTATAGATATACCAGTGATGGGAAGAAATTGGCTCCACTGAGGATTTACTTGTTCTGTACCCCCCAGAATTAAATATGAAAATTGATGTAATTTGTGGAAAGAAAACTCATTCCTGCAATCCATGAAAGGAAAAAATGCATCTGACAATGTGCACACATTGGGAAAACCCAAAAAAACTGCATGTATTTCCAAATGTTTGCAAACACACTTTGATGAGGGCATTCATTTGTTAATTGTGTTCTTTTGGAAAATGCGCACAAAAATACACAGAGACTTTTCCATTAAAAAAAACAACAAACCCATGTTGAACTGGCATGGAAAGGATCTGGAAGTAGGAATAGGAGGACATCCTATCCGGACTCCCCATCTGTAGCCAAGAAGTAGCTTAAGTGCAGGGGTAAAAATGCAAAATGTGGTACTGAGGGTGGCTTCCTGAGAATCCTAGATTTTGTAAAACAAAGGGAGAAGCAACTTTCTAGTCCCCACAATTGTGATTATAGTCAACCCTCCACCTTTGTGGGAGTTAGTGGCACAGGACCCCCACAAAAGTGGAAAAACCATGAATATCTCTAGCTCCCCCTCTCCAAACCTTTACTCTTAATACCATACATGTACTGGATTGCTCTTCCCTCTCTCTCTCAGATCTTGATCTGATCTATTAGGGTTCCTCTTCATTTAGTACATTCTCATGTTCCTATCCCCCACCCTCACTTTCACTCAGCAGTGCCTCCACTTTGCACCAAGGAAACGAGAGTTTTGCCTGTCCAGATGGGTGGAGCAAGAAGGCATGCTCTCTTTCTCCCCTTTCGCTTCCTCTCTCTCTATGGTGAAGACAATTTTCCGCAGCAGGGCACAAAGCTCCAAAAAATTACATTTAATTATTGATGGCAAACTCAGAAATAATCAAATCCATGAAATTTAAACCCATGAAAGTCAAGGTTTAACTGTATATGATTGCAGCGACTTATTGACAATGCTGCTAATATCTAGAAGCTTCAAGAGGAGCTGAATAAAATTTCCAGAAGCTGAAAGCAACCAGTATTAGAGAATGTTGGACTTACTGCAGAATAAATTAAGGTGTGTGGCTTGATTTGCATAATTTATATGGTTTGACGTACTCAACTTTTGATGTCACCGAATGTTTATAAGTTTGTGCACAGTCCTTTTGTAAGGAGGCCATAGGTAAGTACTCAGGGAGTAGGGATGGAGCATCTACTTCTCTTAAACAACTCTGAATATATAGAGCAAGATGGTTAAAAACAGGATTGTTTTTAAACTGGTAAAAAAGGTGACTGAAAGGTAGGGCTTGATGAATAACTGGCCAAAAAGACAAGGAAGCTGCCCAAGCAAATAATGCACAGTTTATAGCGCAAATGTTAATCCCCTTGAGATTGTACCAGCAGATGCATTACAATCCTAGAAAATTCCATGGACCTATATCTAGGATGCTTCCCGATAGAGTGCTCCTAACACTACTAGTCAGAAGGCTTCATGCAGCATTTTCATCTTTCTTTTCCTTAATGGATTTTCAATGGGAAGGAAAAAGAAGAAGCTGTAAGAACCTATAAGAAATGATGGAAGGAGTATGAGTGGAAGATGGCAATGCCTACTCATGCCTCCAGTCAGGCTAACCATGTGTTGTTCTCCCATGCTTTATCCTTTGGTTGTCCGGACTCTATCCCAGTGGATGTTGCAGCGGAAGCCACCTTGTCTCCAATCCTTGCCACAATCACAGGTCATTTTTGGCCTTGCTGCAGCTTTTTTCTTGTTTACTTTTTTTTTCTTCGTTTTTCAGTGATCATCTTTTGGAACCTATGATTTGTTAGGTTTTGACAATGTGAGTCCAAAAAAGAAAAGCCTTGGTTAGGTTAATGAACTGGAGGAAAGCTGCTGTCGTAATACAGCTGTACCAACTCTGGACATTGACTCTAAGAAGGTCCAAATATTTCTCTCCTTTTTGCTTGCCCTAACAGCTGCCTAAATATGAAATATCAAGGGAAAGCAAATGTGCAAGGGTTCTCTGCTCATGAAAGGAAGGGTGGCATTTACACCCCCTTTACAGTGAGATGCTCACATTTATTAATTTTTTTTTGCCCTGGTAGACTACAGGGTAATGCACAATATGTGCTTTTCCCCAAGACTCCTGCTAGCAGCTTGACAAAGTGCAAAAGTTGTGATAGCTAGCTGTCAAAATTCTGGGTCCACTTTAAAACAGGGTTTTGAGAGGACAATGGGCTGTTTTTGACTGAGGCATATGTGTGTATGTGCACTTGCAGAAGACTAAAATAAATAAGTAAATAAATACTTTAAAAACTGCATGCATTCAGGGTGCATTTTTTAAGGCAGCAGCATGGACAAGAACAGCAGGGGGGAGGGTTTAACCACCTTGATTTGCGCTCTTACTTGCCACTGGATTTTATCCATGCTGAGATGTATTATCCAGGTTGGATAACATGACAACCAACCATGGCTACTCTATATCTAGTGCCCTGCAGTCGTCTATGCATCTACCTGGATGTAACCCTCACTGAAATCTGGTACTGGATTCTGGCTTTAGAGGGTGCTCAGGCAAGATAACTTGATGAGTTTTGTCCCTCAGTTAGACTAATTTTCTTGCCACTGTTGTCACCAGCAACCCTTGCTCCTTATCCTCACTTCTCACAGCCACTACCACTTGTTTGTTTGAGGGGCAGAGAGCCAAGGAGCAAGTAGGCAGGACATATGCTGCCCCTCCTTTTCATCACTACTGCTGTTGCCTAGGCCAGAGTCATTGCGAGAGTTGAGGGGAGGAGTGAATCCAAGGAGCCTCTGCTGGGCTGTGGGGCCTTGGCAGATGCCCAGCCCTCTATATGCTTGATGCTTGCCCTGCTAAGATCAACAAGACTTACCTCTGAATGGACTTGCATGGGTTTGTGCTGTATTTTTAAAGCATTAGCAGCATGAAAACAAAGCGGTATCAGGCTACCTGATGGTATTTACAAGGAAAGGGTTGGCTAGTGTTGTGAAATAAGATTAACTTTTAAATTTTTTTGTAACAATACCTTTTTATTCTGCTCTTCTCCCAAGGAGCTCTGGGGGAAGCCAGAGAAATAGCTTAGGATGGCAATGTGTGACTAGGCCTGTATCTGCTTAGGAGCTTCACGGTTGACTGAGGATTCAAACTTGGATTTCCCTGGTCCAAGGATGCTTCAAGTTCAGCATCTTAGTGTGCAATTGCAGTGCCTCATGGATAGACTTTTACATGGGGCCCAAAGAAGGGCATCTTCCATTTGTAGCTTTCCCAGTTTTCTGACTGCTTTCTTCTTTTTTCTTAGTTCTGTCCACTGAAAAACTGTTAAGGGGAAAACAGTTGGAATACCTGCACAATGCCTTTTAATTAATACTGCTAGGTGCTCTCCATGTGGAAGCATCCCTAGCCTGGTGCCAGGGAGTGGTCTTGGCCCTAATGCCTGTTGGTGTCACTGTTTGGAAACACCTGACATCCTAGCAGGCAGACATGAGAAGAAGCTGTACAGTGCTGCCAGGTCCACACCTGAAAGGTGTACTTACATTTTCACCAACATATGATGCCAGAATAATGAATTGATTTGATTTTTTAGCCACCAGTGACATTCTTGGCTTCATGGACCCTTGATAATGATAATGATAGTGATGCTTGTCTGGTCAATGGATCCATGCTATTGTAACCTTAGGTACAAATCCCAAATTCAAGAGACAATTCACTGCTTTCACTACCTTTATCCCTTCTTAATCCCTTGAGTCAAGTGTTCCTGTGTTTCAGGTATGATATTGTGGATGAGGAGCTGTCTGAGAACAAGCATGTTCACAAGGTTTTGGTTTTGGGGGTCTGTCAACCTAGATTCTCATTAGGTGGCCTCATACCCAACAAATGTACAACCGTGTAGTCCATTGCATATAATGAACTTGTGCATTTATTTTCATATGTATATTTGATAAGCAGCCATGGCTTAATGATGTTCCTGATGTGTGGAACAGACATGTATTGGTACTTGTATTCAACAAATGTCACACAGGAGATTCATGCCTTCTCCTACCCAAAAGCTATTTCCATGTGAGAAAGCATATGTCTGAAGCCCAGCAGCCCTCATTTTAGGAAGGCTGAGCTGCTGTATTCTAGCATGATCAAATATGGGGAGCAGAAATGTGGAAAACGTAAATCAGGAGTTTGTGCGTTCTATAATGCTGTGCCTTAATCAGCATGGTATTTACATAGCCAAGGATATATGTTCTTATTTTTTCATTTTCCTAAATAGAGGTTTCTAATCCTTCTGGTTGTGAAAATGTTTTAAAATGTGCAAACAGGTTCCCCTGTTCAGGCCTGGAGTTCCTATATCCTGCAAGGCTACCTATTATGACTACAGCCCCAATTGATTAGCATAGTAATTAAATGTGAATACATTTGCATATATGGAAACAATTTTTCTGAAGCAAGAGGCATTCTTTCTGTTTTTAGATGATGAGTAAATGTGTCATCATGACAAGTATCATCTTAGAAGAAGTATTCCTCCCGTATGTGAGGGGGGAACATTCTTGTTTTTAAGATGATGCGTGCCATCTGCAGTTTTTATAATCATGCTTGCCTGCTTTTTGCCCAAATAATAACCAATTAATCAGTTAAACATTGTGGCACTGCTGTCTATTCCTTTCATTTCCCAAATGCTTATCTGTCCCTCTTGTTCTTTATTTACTTTTCACCTAACCACAGTGCCAAAAGTTGTTTTCAGCATTTCTTAACAGAAAAGTGACTGGTAAACGTCCGTAAACCTGATATTCTGCAAAAAATAAAATGTTGAAAAAGTGATAATATGTGCAAACACACACACACACACATCTATGTATCTTTTATTGACTTGTATAAATACTTGGGGGGAGTTTCTTTTGTTTTTCAACTCTTATTTCTTTGTTTCTGCGATGTTCTGTCTCATGGAGAGCAAGAGCTGTCCTCTGAAGATATTTTTGGAACAGTAAGTGCACAGCTATTGCATGAAATCCAGGCATCAATTGGCTAGTCATCTGTTGCAGGCAAATCACCTTTTCCCAGCATGCAAACCACAATGCTTCACTGCTAGGAAAATGTGATTTTTATCTATCCTGCGACCAAATGCATCTATAGCAATAGCACATGTGGTGTGGAACATGGTTGCTTGAAAGTAATTGCTTTGATGTTGTCTTGGCATCAGTTTGCTAAGAGATCCAGCATTGATCCATGACTTTTTCAGTTTTTTTTCCTAATGTCATTTAAACATTGCCATAGAGGCTTAAATGCCCCCTGCTATTGAGTAGAATGCCCATATGACTTTTTAAATAAAACAAGAAGAGTGAACATCAACAAGGCTCCTTGCTTCATTTGCAGCAGTGTCTCACTTTTTGGTACTTCATTATTGCTTTTTTTGATAGCAGCAAACATGCAATCCTCTTGCCAATGAACTGTATTCCACCCACTCCCCATCCTAGCATCCATCCCAGCACCAAATTTAGGGCATAACCCTATGCATGTTTTGGCAGAAAAAGCCATACCACTCATACTGTAGCTGGCTGGGAAATGTTGTGAGTTATAGGACTTTTTCCCTCTACACTAAGCTTCTTGGTACTGGATATAAACTGCCATAACAGAATCTGAGTTTTGTTGTTGTCTGGAAATAATCCGTGTGTTTTGGGAAGGACAGAAGTGGTGAGAGCTTATAACCCCCATTGTTCCATTCTACTAGTTGGTGCAATCCAGAGTTCAAAGTGTCCTATTGCAGCTTTCAAACACTAACCTGCTGGCCTCCTGGCAATAGGCTGACACAGCCCCAAGCATCACATCTGACTTCCAAAAGAACTTATCATTCCTGGAACCCGGCCATATGGAATTTCATTTCTCTGCAAGAGGCAGCCGCTTCTGGGGTGGGCTGCAGCAGCTGCTATCTCTCAGCCCCATAACATTTGGAGAGAGGAAGTAAAGGAACATTCTGTTTCTGGTTGAAACCTTTGAGGCTGGCAGGGTGATGGGGACTGTGAAAGGAAGAGTATTTAAGGACTGGGGCACTGCTCAGAAACCTGATAAGAAGCAGCATAGCTTGAATGTGGCTAGTTTGTTGGACATGAAGGTGTGTTGAACCTGAATGTACTGGATGCAACTGCTGATGACAGGGGACGTGCCTTTCCTTTTCCGGCATCATCCAAGAAAAGGCAGGAAATGGCCCCGCTGGGATTTGAACTTGCAGCTGCCTGGAAGACCAGAGTTCAAAACTACTGTTTCAGCTGATGAAGAAGGCCTTCACCACTTTCTATTACTTGGCTTCTCAGCAGTATCTGCGAATCTAACTCAGGCTTGAGGGTTAGTGTGGAGGCCCTGATAGTGTTCCGCATGCTTGCACAGTGTACATTTTCTCTGTGATTTACTCATTGGTAACAATTGTCCTTTCTCAGTGGCATACAGTCCTCTGCAGCCTCCATACTGGACACTTAATTATTTTATTTTAGTTTGGGGGATAATGTATTGTTTGCATCCTTTGAATTTCCAAGGATTTTAATTTTGTGTGTATATGTGTTATTTCCAAAGGTGTTCACACTGCAAAACACAATTACTGTTCTTTTATAACTACATGTCATGTATAAATATGTGCGTGTATATCAACATGATGTGTATTGCATGCTTATCATTTACTACAGTGGTGGATTTCTTTCCTTGGAGCAATCCTTTGCATTTATTTGCCTCGTGTGATTTACAACATTGTGTTACATGCTACTCGTCCATTTTCTCATAGGAACCTTTGATACACTCTGATTTCCTCCCCCATCCCACAACAGTCTGTTGTATGTCCAGGAAATCCTTTCATGATAATGCTTAGGAATGTTTTTCTCACAGCTGAATGCTTGGTGCTGAGCCTTCTGACAGTATGTTGCATGCTTAAGAGGGCTGGTTTTCACAGTGATAGCTTTGTATATATGTTGCATCTCTTTTCCTCCTCTTACTCTTTTTCTCTGGGGTGCTATTCATTCAGCAGGGTCCAGTGTATGAGGAAACATGGGCAGGTATCCTCTTATTCCATTTTAATCCTGCTGTGTGTGTTGTTAAAATGTACTTTAGTATCAGGCCTTGAAATGTGTCCTCCTGCTTTCAGTAACTTGGTGGTGGCGAGGGTGAAACTGTGTTCTTTTGGGGTAGCTAGCTATCAATACTCAATCCATCTTGACCAGTTTGAAAGTATGACTTAGTTCTGTTGCTTGTTTCCAGGTGGCATCACAGTAGCCACAGGCAAGCACAAGAAGGAGGTGGAAATCTGTAACGTTACACCAGGCAGTTAAGCCCAGGGTGGCTGCCTCTTTATAGCCACCTTGAACTCTGTCATTGGAGCAAGGCAGAGCTGTGAGTTCTGCCACCACATACAGGCCTGTATTGCATAATCTCCAGTCCAGGCTTTCTGAAGTTAGTCGCTAAAATAAATTAGGGTTTCAGCAGGAGCCCAAAGTGTTTGTCCCTTGGATTGACATGACCCATGGCCTACCCTGGGGCGGCATGCTACCTGCCAATCACAGGGGCTGTTGTTGCACAGTTTCCTTCTGTGCTTGGAGGGCTTAGTGTACCTGCTCCCAAGTAGTGCAGGATGTCAGGGCCCAGGCTCAAGCCCCAGAGGTTCTAACACCCTAGGAAGAAGGACTGCACCACAGGTGTTGTGCTGCTGTTGGGGCATGTGATAAGCTTTTTGGTAAGCTTGAAGTGGGCTTCCAAGTTGCTCCTGGTCCTGGCTGCTCTAAATTGCAAGTGCTTGCTGAGATGTTGTCTATGGCCATGCCAAGGAGCATCCCCAGTGAGGGCTGTCCAATTCTTCCCCTGCAACAGGGTGGGGATAGGAGGAGAAGGGCTGTCGCTCAGTGGTAGAGCATGGACATGGCATTCGACTCAGTCCCCCAAGCATTCCCTAACTAAAAAGACTTCTGAAAGCACTGGCCTTTTAAATTAGGCCTCAGGCTGCAAGTGGCCTAGGGCCATGTGTTGCCCACTCCTGTTCTGGGATGTACTGTTCATTCATGTTGGACAATAGCTAGCCAAGCACCTAGGCCACCACCCTGCAGAAATGGAACATATGCCCCAGAGTCCTTACAGTATGCTGGGATTCTGGAACAAGTTCAGTGTTCCTGAAAGGCATTTAGATAAAAATTACTATGATAGAGCCAGAGGTATTTCTAAAGTTTGAGAGCTTTGGCTATTTTTGGCTTCTAACTACCAAGGTTTTAGCACAATACATTATTTTTGTATTGCTCAATTGCTTAATCCACTGGAATTGACAAAAAGGTACTTCTAATTAATTCAGTAGCTGATTAAAAATGCATCTATTTTGGTGGAAGTTTTTATAACAGGATAGGCTAGCAAGTGGCATATAAAAAGAGTCATTTCCCCCATTTCTGTGATGCAGACAGGAAGCAACAGATGCGAAAAAGAATGCCTCTTCTAAAATAAGGCCTGCTGCAGCATATTCATGATCAGCCAAGAACAAAGCATGTTTCTTGCTTGAAAAAATGAATTAGTTAATCAACTATAATTTATTTAATTGGGTTGCAGCTCTGTAGGAAATATAGTTGGAACAATCTGAACGTTTGGGCAGTCGTATTTTAAACAGGATGCAAACCTGTGTATTTTCATTATATTTTGGGGATTACACTAGAACAACCTTCCACATCCTGACGTTCGCCAGATAATGGTGGAAGATAACCTCCAGCTGGGTTATTTGGAAAAATGGAAACACAGGAATTTTACAGTGTGGTTAGGAGCAAATATTCTTACACATGCTGGGAGATTCTGGTAATTGTAGTTCCAGGCATTTAGAGTGCACCAGTTTGGGGAAGGCTGCCATAGAATATGTATCACCCCACTCTCTCTATGTTCTAGAACAGGCCTGCACAACCTGTGACCCACTGGCCTTATATGACAGCCCAGCAGGGGCTGAGTCAGCAACCTGCTTTTTTGCTGTTTACACACCAAAGGCTATCAGGCAGGGAATTGCCAAGCATCTCACAAAAGCCACAGACCATGGCTGGTAGACTTTGGTGGGTCACAAGTTATGCAGAAGTTTTGGACCTGAATGGACATGCATTTTATTAGATCGCGCATCGCTTTCTTCTTCAGCCATGTTGTGCATGCATGTGCATGTGTGTATGCTTCACTCAACTGCTTGGGTCTATCCAAGGCTTGGTTTATTGAAAGTCACAATCCTGGGTTGGAATAAGGGCTGCTGTTGTTCCTAAATGGGTGTGTATGTACATGAGAAAGAGTGTAAGCCACAGGTGAGGAATCTGTGACCCTCCAGGTGTTGTTAGACTCCAGTTCCCACGAGCCCAAGACAGCAATGGTGAGGAAGTCCATCAGCATCTGGATGCTCACCCATTGTCTGTCTCTGGTCTACACTCTGTATTTAGTAAGAACCCCCCTCCCCAAGGAATTCAACTAAAACATTGTAAGGTAACCAGTACAAAAAGCATTTGTACTTGTTTTCTCATTGACAATTAAACACCTCCCTCAGATCCTCTAAACAAGATACCCCAAAACTTCAGTTAGCTTTGTGGAAATGCAATGAGCCTTATGCAGAGAGGCAAATGACTCTTCCGTGGAAGATGAGAATTGTACTAACGTGACCCTTGGTACACCTGCCCTATTCTGGCTTGCCTGTCATTTGCAGATCAGAGCCTAGCCCTAGTGGCTACACATAGAGCTCTGTACACATGGATCTCATCTGTGCCACCTGGACACAGCACAATCAAAGTATCCAGACTTTGCAAATGCACCTGGGGCTGAATGGATTGTAGATATGGTAGTTCACTACAGAAACATTAACTGCTTTGCATCAATGGTGGGCAGGCTGGCACAGTCCCATCCTCCACTGTGCCCTGCATGCAAGCATTTTCATTGGGATAGGCTTCTCTTGTGGGTCAGATGAATCTGAGAGGCTCCAGTTGGTTATCCCTGACTTGGCTTTTACAGCCCGATTTGATCCTGGCAACTCAGCATGAGTAACAACATTTCTTCCTTACCTACCACTGTAAAAATTCTCTGCCTTTCCACACAGCCAGCTTATCCTTCAGAAATACTGTAGCTCAGTGCTTTTTTTGGAATCCAGGCATGTTTGCTCAAAGGACCACCTTTCTTTTAAGTCTATAGTATTTTCCCAACAATCAAACTAAAATACTATGTTTGCTGGGAACATGCAATTATTTCCCAAACTTGGGAGAGTTGGGAGAGAGCCTGTGATTTGTAATTTTACAAGAATACAATTGTATAAATGTTGCCATCATGCACACCTACTCAAAGGTGAGTGTGGCATCTGACAGAATTCTCTACATGCTTGCCCCTAAATTGTAATCCTCACGTAAGCACAGGCTCCACATGACTTAGGAAGTGGCTCGCTCCAGTAGTGCACTAGATCATGTGGCCATCCTGGCTTGTTGCATTATGTAGCCAGAAGTTTAAAATCACCCAAGAGTATTTACCAGGTTGGGTTGTTGAGGTTCAACCTGAGAGCAGTTTCTGGTGTGAGGCATTTTCTGGGGTTAATAACCAGAGAACAAGGATGAAGAGGATGGAGCAGAGCGAAGTTTATATGGGTCTTCAAGTCAGAAGGCTGATGGGAAGCCAGTCACAGGCTGCACGGTCCCTGAGGAAGCAGAAGAAAATTCTTCTGCCTCTCAAGGCTAAAACTGATATAATGCAGAAGACCTGGAATGGTGTTCCTCAACTTTAAAATGTTGAATGTATTAGAACAGCTGGAAGGGTGGCCTCTAATTTCAACTGAATTTTTGAAACTGGCAGTTGACTTTTTCCACTGTGTTATTTCCCTGATCGAAACTTTCCCTCTTCCCAGGCTGCTGTTAGCTCCAGTGGAGGAAGAGCACAGACAGGATACCCCAGCAGGCATCATAGCAACTTCAGGTTGTGTGTTCGTTAGGTTAAGTTGCACTATAGGATGCAGCTGGAGGAGGATAAAACCTTCCTACCACCAGCACATATATTCTGACAATATTGGCTAAAGGATGCAGCTGCTTTTAGTTTTTTCAAACAACTGTTGGGGATCTAATCTTGGACTGTGCATCAGGTTCGTTTTGTCCATTGGTGGCTGAATTTTCTAGTCTGTGGTTTGAGGCCACAGGTCAGCACAGTAAAGTGCACTTTGGTCGTTACTGAAGCCCCACTTTTCTTTCCTACAGTGTGGAAGGAGACCCACCGGGGAGTGAGGCAGGCACCATAGTGGACAGTCTGGGCAGCCAGCCCCCATACCGTTGTGCCCCTGAGGTGGGCAAGGTGGAACACTACGATTTGGCACCCTCCTCCTCCTCCTCATCGGTCTGTCACACTCCATCCTCGGGACTACCGTGGGCCCAGCGTGCACGGCTACAGCCAGCCAGCGTGGCGCTGAGGAAGCAGGAAGAGGAGGAGAGCAAGCGGTCCAAGGCACTGTCAGACAGCTATGAGCTCTCAACAGACCTTCAGGACAAAAAGGTACTTGGTCTCTTTATTTATTTGATCTATGTATATACATTTTATTTCTCTACCACTGAAACGCTGAAGTTCTCTGGATGGTGTACAACAATTCATAAAATCCAGTATAAAATATAAATTAAAAAACACAGTATTTAAAAACACAATATTTAAGCCTAGAATCTATTTTGTATTTTGTTTTATTACTATACTGCCCAATAGCCAAAGCTCTCTGGGCAGTTTGCAAAAATTGCAACCCAAAATTACAACGTAACAAATACATAATGTGTTTTAACATGTATTTAATGTACAAAAAATGTACAACAGTTTAAAACCAACAAAAAGTCGTTATATATCCAGATAGAACCAGGTCCCCCATATATCTCTAGGAGCCCTATTTAACCTAATGCTGCCTTCTCTAAGTTTGTGCCCTTGTGATTGTTTTGTACCACAACTCTTATCAGCCCCAGCCAGCATGGCCAACAGATACAATGGGAATTGTAGTCGAAACTGGAGGATGCCAGGTTGGGGAAGGCTGATCTCATGAGTACCACTTGCCCCCTTGACTGGTAGCAGATGTTTGTAGGACTAAGGCTTTCTGAGGCCCAGTGAATTGGCTTCAGTGCTTTTCCCATGGGGCTTAGCATAGCCAGGAGAGCTGGAACAAGTGCAGTTTTTCTGTTGTGCTGACTATCCCGGTGTGAGACATCCTGCAGGCTTGGGGACTTTTCCTGCTTTGCCTTGGGCTCCCTAGAAGGTCAAAGCAACACATTAGAGCGCTGGGGGGCTTTGGGTTCATCTGGAAGCTCTCCGTGATCAGAAAGCTTCACCCCACTCCCAGTCATTCTGTAGTTGGGTGAAGACATGAGACTGGGGCAGCAGGGAGGAGACTTGGATGAATGCCGAGTAGGGCTTTGAGGGGAGGAGTCCCAGTGGAGCACTAACCTTGCATGCGAAAGGTCCCAGCTTCAGACTTTGGCAGCTCCTGTTCAAGAACCAGGCAGCACAGTCTGGGAGAGAGCCTCCTCTGCCTGAGTCACAGGGAAGCCTGTGCTGACCCATGTGGCCTCCAGCATGGTGTCTCTCTAATTCTTGCATGTTTAAAAAGTCAAACTGCTCTATTTACTGGGTGGTTGGCTTGCTGCAAAGGGAAGTGTTGCCCTCCAGTGCAATCTTTATTTAGGTTTAAAAGAGGGCTTTTTCTGTTTTGGAGCTCTTCAAAACCAGTGCTTCATTCTTTAGGTTCTTGGGCGAGTTAATTGGGCAAGTTTTCTTTCTCTCCTATCAGTTTCCTTTCTAGGGAATAACTGTTCTGTTACTATGCCTGCCATGACAGCCATCTTATGAATAAACAGGATACCCACATGGCAGCCATTCTGTGAGAGCATCTACAGCGCTTGCCCAGAATTCTAAGTGTGATCATTGGCCTAAAAAGTCTGGGGTGGGGGGCAGAGTAGACTGCAGTGGGCTGGATGGACCAATGTTCTGGCTTAGTATAAGACTGCTTCAGAAGCCCTGAGGGATGGAAATGAAAGCAGTCTGTTGTTTCATGTGCCCCTGCTTCTTTGCAAATTGAGAGGGGCTTGCTGTGGCATATTGCCCAAGAACCTCCATAATCTTGCTGCCTCTTTTGTTGGTAGCATTCCTCCTCTGCTACCTACCTACCTACCTACCTGTCTTTACTTTTCCATACAGTTCCTCCTTTGAACCCCAGTGTTCCCCTCTTCTTTCCCAAATCCCTGCTGCCAATCCCACTCCATCCTGCTCCTGACTTATCCTTTTTCACTGTCCACTGTAGGTGGAAATGCTGGAGCGGAAGTATGGGGGCTATTTCCTGAGCCGACGGGCAGCTCGTACCATCCAAACAGCCTTCCGCCAGTATCGCATGAACAAGAAATTTGAGCGTCTGCGGAGCTCAGCATCTGAGAGCCGCATGTCACGGCGCATCATCCTTTCCAACATGCGGATGCAGTACTCTTTTGAGGAGTATGATAAGGCCCAGAATGCTCCATACTTTGAAGGCAAACCTGCTTCGCTGGATGAAGGCACCATGGCTACTGCTCGGCCACATCTGTTGGACCGAGGCCTCCCCTATGGTGGTTCCTGCCGGGCTGGGTTGGATGCAGGCTCCCTGCACTCTTCTTCCGGAGGCTTCTGCAATGACATCACTGAGCTTGAGGACTCCTTCTCTAAGCAGGTAGGCACAATGCCTGGACTGCCCTGGTCCAGGCTGTCCTAGCAGCACCCTTTGCTGAACCACTCCTTTCCTTGGCCCTATAAGGGTTCTGGTTGCTCCCTCAAGGCTTTCCCTTAACCTTTGCCAGCCCTTCCCAAATCCCATTTTCCCACCACCAATATGCCTTCAGCTTCCTATGATCTAGGCTAGCTTTCCCAAGCATGGCACTGTCCAGAACAGTGCAGCTAAAATTCCTTTCCTCCCTCCTCATGGATAATTGAGAGAGACAGAGAAAGAGAATGGGTGGGTGAGTGGGTGCATCGGGTCATGTGTATCTGTGTATGAGAGGTGGGTGGGTGAGAAAGAGACCACCACTCTGGGTGGTGATCCAGACTGAGAGAGAAAATGAGGTTGGGAGGGATGAGTTGCCTGGCGGGAGTGCAGGGAGAACAGTTTCTTTTCTTTGAAATAGTTTCTTTTCACATTAAAAACTTTGGCCTCAAAGGCGTTTTATAGTGTGTCTGGGCAGATCCCACCTCTGTCTTTTAGGCAGGTCACTTGTCCTTTGTGAGTAACCATGCCTTCTGTGGTAACTATTTGTGGTGGTGCCCAGGATGTTTTTTCAGATTGCTCATGTGCCCAAAAAGGTTGCCTATCCTTGCTGTAGAGGGAGATGTATTAATAATGATAATGATAGTGACATTGATGATTAGTGCAAAGGCACTGGATGACTGACCAACTAAGCATATTTAAGTGCTATTAAAATTAAATTTTATTAAACTTAGTAATATGCAGAATGCATTTTAATAGCATTTGTACTTAGGTTTTTCTGTTTTACATTAACTAAATCCTCTTCCCCTCATATGGTATGCTCAGAACAGTGCTCCACAGTTCAACAAGAATACTAGGGAAGTACAAATTTCACTCCTTTGTGCAGAACACAATCTCCTGAATATTTTGGCTTTCTCTTCAAAAAGGCCTGGCTTCTAGTCCTTTAAGTTACGGAAACAGGTTTGAAATTAATTGAGCGAACCTAGTAACCTTCAGAAAAGAGCTGAGAGCAAAGCAGCAAGGACATAGAGCAGGCTCTCTGATAATGAGGTGATGTGTAGACAGCCTCAAAACTATTCATCTCACTCGATTTACAAAAATGTTTATCCATTTGCCTGGAAGTAATCTCTGTTCACCAAAGGTGAATGGCTGTTCACAAGACTGGAATAAAGTGCTCAAAATCAGGAAAAAGACAAACAGAAGCATATATAAAGTCATCTTATTTGTTTATGTGTGTATGTGTTTTCTGTGTCCTTTCCCTTCATTTCAGTATACTGAAACAGGAATTCCTATGTCCAGTAGTTATAGAAGTTCCAAAATTGCATCCACACTAGTCTCTTTCTTTGCTATCCTCTGTCTCTGTTTCTGTCTCTGTCTGAGTAACACACAATTACAGTTGCCTGTCCACTGTGGACAGACAATGTTCTTGAGACTGTTTTGAGCAACTGTGCCTTTAATTAAAACCTTCCTCCTTGCAGTTTCTGCCTCTGTTATAGCTTCCTGTTGAAGACAGTTGGGAGGATTAGAATTGCTTCTTATATTGTCTGCTTCTCTTCCCTTAAAAAAGGTGAAGGACTTTAATTGCTAGCTTTCTTCCACTATTTATTTCCTTTCTTCCAGCAGTGTAGTAGTGCTGTTTTGTTATAAAAGAAAAACATATGCAAGAAAATCAGTAACATACATACACACCTGAAGTCTATTAATTAGGGGCAATTCATCACTAATATAGCGCTAAAAGGAAGCAATGCAACAAGTACAGCTCACTTATAAGGAGAAAATGTTGAGGTAATGCTTTAGGAATCCTTTGCTGAACAAGATATATGAGCAAATATTATAGAAGCATATTCCACAGGAAAGGGCACTGTTGGATAATATAGTGCTATATTAAATGTTTATGTGAAACCTGATTTTACTTGCTTTTCCAGCTAATTGCAGAGAAGCAGTTGCCAGTTTTCTACAGTTCTTGATGTTCTGTGCTGTGATTCAATGCCTCATTTGTCTTTCAGGATAGATGACATAAAATATTATCCAAAGCTTGATTCTCAAATACGTGTACATGTTGGCTTACTTAAGGCAGTCTACAGAACAGGACAGTACTTTTGTCATATTTTTCCTGCTATTTTCCTTCTTTAGCACAAAGAGCCTAGCGTAAAACCCAATCTCAACTCCTTTCTGTGCCTCTCGACAGGTGAAGTCTTTGGCAGAGTCAATTGATGAAGCATTGAACTGCCACCCGCTGGGGCAGGAGGGCGGGCCAGGAGGCCCCACTTTGGAGAAGAGTGAATCCAAGGATCAGCAGGGCGACAGCGCAGCCACTTCATTCAGCGATGTCACGCTTTATCTGGATGAAGGCGCTCCCACGTCGCCACTGTCGTTGGAGCGCCCGGCCAGCACCGAGCCCCCTGAGCCCACCACAGGCGTGCCAATTCCACCACCCCCACGCCCAGAGTTTTGGGGTGGGCCGCAGCGGGAGGACAGCCGGGAGAATGGGGGTGGAGGCGGCGGCGGCGGCAGCCGGCGCAGCACGCCTTGTATGGAATGCCGGGACTACCGCCTGCGTGGCGCCCACCTCCCTTTGCTCACGATCGAGCCCCCCAGCGACAGCTCTGTGGATCTAAGTGACCGGTCTGACCGCGGCTCTCTCAACCGGGGCCTCATGTACGAGCAGGATGGCTGCAGCCCTCATGGCACCCTTAAACACCCCGGCAGGCCCACCCACTCCCCACACCCACACCGGCATTACCACCCTGAGCAAAGCCAGCCTCCCCCGCCAATCCCTATACCACCGCCCCAGGCTCCAGGCCGCCTGCCCCCGCCTCCTCCACCAGACAACTCTGACGGTGACAATGACAGCCTCAACAGCACCACCAACTCCAACGAGACCATCAACTGCAGCTCAGGCTCCTCCTCGCGTGACAGCCTGCGGGACCCTCCCCCACCTGCCCCAGCTGCCCCGGCGGGCCCCGGCGGGCCCTGCAAGCAGACCTACCAGCGGGAGACAAGGCACAGCTGGGACTCTCCTGCCTTCAACAATGACATTGTGCAGCGCCGCCAATACCGCATTGGCCTCAACCTCTTCAACAAGTATGATACATGTAGTCCCAAGTTAAGGCGGGGGTGGTACAGCTGGTAGAAGAGCACTCTGCTCCAAAATTCATCACATTTGGAGGGAAGTGTTTGGAAGGTCTTGCGAGGGAGCAGTGGCCTTGTTCCAGGAGCAAAGCAGAGGACACTTGGGATCGCAGCTAACAGAGGTGCCTATCCCAGTGCTAGTACTTTAGACAGAGCTGGTCAGATTGCATGGGCTTGAGCTACCCTACTGGTGGTGGCACCCAGAAAAGCTTGACTCAGGGACAGTATAAAAAGTCTGCCAGTGGCTGCCCTCTGCAAGGGCTTTGGTGTATTTGGCTTCACTGCCCCAGCTTGCTTATGGAAAAGATGCTCCTCTGACTTGGCCCACCCAGCTGAGCAAGCAGAGCATTTGTTCAGGGTGCTGCTTCCTCTCTTGATTTTTCCAGCTGCCCCCAAACTATTATTCCAAAGCCTGACAATATGAACAGTTCTCAGGTCTTTGGATATTCTGTGTCCCCACAGTGTGAGGACAAATGGGTGGGTGTCAAGATGACCTGAGACATGCACAATGTTTACCTTGGAACAGAATTTGATGGTGTGATCATGTCCCAGCTTTCTTTCAAGTAGAAAGCGGAAAATAGCTTCCTACTACCCATGGTTTCAGTTCTGTGTATTCACCTCTAGATGATCTCCAACGTCCCTTCCGACTCTATTGCCTTTGTGTGATTTGCCAAAATAACAATATTTCAAAGCCTAAATCAGAAGCTGAAAATGGGGAATCCGGGCAGATAAAATGAACAAGTCATCCAGATCACATTGTTTGGGGTTTCCCGTTTGCAAAATTTGGATATTCCAGGGGCATAGCTAGCACAGGCCTGATGATAATTACTGTGTTGCAGTTGCTGGGCAACCACAATGTACAATCATCAAGATGGCACAGTTCCTCCAACCAAGGATGATTTCATTTTGTGTGTTGTCTCCCCCTTCTTCCAGGCTCAGCTAACAGGCGGAACCAGGGATTATTAGAGCAAACAGTCAGTGGAAGGAGGAGGGAGGCTGATTAGCTGCCATGGACTTCTTCTCTGGACCGCTAGGCCAGGAAAGAGCTGTGTGCACTTGAATATTGGCAGGGAGGTGAAGATGCAACATTTGCTTAAAGCAGCAGGGTGCGTGTGTGGCAGTGTACTTTGGACACTGGGCATTCCAGTTTCCCAAAACCGTTTTTACATTCTTCTACTCTGCCTAGTTGCGTGCCTCCTCCCCAGTCCTCTTTCCCAAATTGTTGAAACAGAGACCTCACCTCTCAGGAAGATGATTGTCTCTCTCTGCCTTTCCACAAAGGGCTGCTACCTTTTTGTGTGTGCTTTTAAGAGCAACACAACAGGCAGCCGTTTATTAGGTGGCGTTTCCCCAGCTTCTTGCCATGGAGCTGAACTGGGTCAGTCAGCCTGTGGCCCTCCAGATGTTGTTGGGCTCTGACTCCCACCAGGAATCATGGGAGTGGTAATCCAGCAACATCTGAGGTAAACAGTGGGGAAAGCTTCACCAGCTGAAATCTCCCGCATGTCCGGCTGCTTTTCCAGGTAGTCTAAAGGAGGCTGGCCGATATCTGTCTGAATGGCCTCCCTTCCAGCCACCCCTGACTGGTCTCACTGTGATCCTCTGGACCAAGGAAGGGAATGGGGGAAGGGCTCAGATCTTGGCTTCCTGTTGCTCTTGGTGATTTAATTGTTACTGAGCAAGGCAGCATCTGTTTTGTTGGCAGGATGCAGGAGGCAGGCTCTTGGGGGCTGGGAGGCAGCCATCACATCATATTAACCAGCTGTAGTCATGACTCATGTGGAGCGTTTGGGGCAGAGTGCCAGAGCTCCACGCCCTGCCTTCCCAGGGATGAGACCACTCCTGTGCATTTAGCCCTGCTCTGAATCCTTCACCTGGTGGTTCAGGACATAGCCTTGTGCTGGATGGGGCTGGCCTAGGATCTGTTGGTGCTGGAGGCAGAAAATCCAAATGGCACATTACCTGACGTGGCCTGCAATACCTCAGGTTTCTCTTGGTGAAGCCCATTGTAGTGAATGGGAGCTGCTGCTCAAGAGCACAGGAGGACTTCCTAAAGGAGACTCTGCTGCCCTCAGCTGTACTCCAGAAACTGTCCCTGGCCCAGAGGCACAGCCATCCCTGTGTCAGCTCTGGAGTGCTTGGTTCTTCTCTTACGTGGTGGCTGCGGAGTTCTTAAGATTGTCCAGTGCACGGCATGCCTTCTCCCACTTTTCTGGAGCAAACTTGTCCTCTGCATTTAGCAGCTCATTAGTATTGTTCTTGTCCTTTACAATGCTGGCAGAGAGTATGATCAGGCCTGGATTGAGGGATCCTGATTACTTTCTATTTAAGAGAAGCATTTTTCTCTTGGACACCCAGATGTTATGTTGCCCCCACAACCTCATCTAACCTGATCTAGCACATTAATTGGGTGGTGGGGGAGAGGACAATATATGGGAAAAAGGTATTACTGACATCTCGTGGCCACTGAAGTAATTTCAACAGCAAGACTTTAACCTGAATGTGTGGCAGAAAGGACTGCACTGCTTCAGATGTTGAATGATGGATGTGACATTTTTCAGTGTTTCCCTTTCCTAAAACTCCATGTGAGTGGAAAACTGGTATGGCAGACAAAGGGCAGAGCTGCTGCATTCTTTCTGTCTCTTGCCTGCACAGAGATACAGTGTGCTGTCCTGTGCGCCTCATGCTGGTTTTCCACTCACATGGAGCTTTAAGGAAAAAATGCCGTGTCCCCCTTCCCGCCATCTGCAGTCAGGAGTGGCACAGTGGGATGTGCCATCACTGCAGGATTTCACCATCTCACAAAGCTGCATAGAATCTGCTCTGCCAGGTTACATATGCAAAGTTAGGAATGATTGCTAGGATTTAATTTTCACAGGAGGCAAATGTCTCATCTAGATAATCTCAAGTAAAACTGATTAGTTAATTTATTTTCCTGCAGACCCAGTTCATCTCAAACTAATGGAAATGGTTCCCCCTCTCAGCTTAATTGCCTGGGGCAGTGCTGCAGCATTTGGAAAACCCTTCCCTCACCAGCTGCAGTCTCCCTTGAAAATACCACTTGTGCGGCAGTTAAACTGAGAAGAACATTTTCTACTAGCATCAGTGGATCACAGGGCTCTATGAAGTAGATCTGGGCCTTAAAGCAATAAATTTGTAGCCAGGGCTCTGAGGTCTAGCAAAACCCTGGATCTTCTTGAGGGTACAGAGCAGCAGGACAGAGCTCTTCACTCATCCAAGCAGCTCATGTGCTTATTTTATGGATTTATGCCCTGCTTTTCAATCTGAATGATCCCAAAGGTTGCTTTCAGCAGATCATACTATTTAGTACAAAGTTTTTAACGAAGCTCAGCTGTAGAATGGCATGCTGCGGGACTGTGACATTAAAGCCTATCGCCTGCCCTCTGCTACGTCTGTCCCACCAGAAATGTAGGAGTGCCTTTCCTGCAGCAAGCCCAGGACAAGTTGTCCCTCCCCAGGAAGGCCAGGTGCGGCTACTGACTTCAGCCTACAGCTTTGTTGATACTTGCCTGTGGGCTGCTGAAGTAAGAGAGGATACAGCCTTCATCCTTGGGCAGGGCTGGCTTGGTGACACCAACATAGTATTTTAGGGATGCCCAGGAAGCTACTTGATCCTTTGCAATATTAATAATGATCTTGGGGATCCCCTCTCAGAACTTAAGGCACTGTTACTTGGGATAGGGAGATTTCTTGGACCAGCCTGGTTGGTGTGTTTGTTTACCTGATCATTTGTCTTAACCCTTGTCAGTCTTAGATTTGTTTATGCAACCAAACTGAAATTCAAAGGTGGGATCAGAATGAGGAGATGTCCATTAGAACATGAGCAAGCCATACATGGGCTACACATGCCCCTCCTGGCTCTTTCTGTTGTAAAGGCAGGTGCAAGGAGCAAATGCCTTGTTAAAGCAAAAGTGGCCTTCATGGGCATCCCCCATTTTCGGGGTGGGCAGGGAAGTGAAAATGGCTTCCAGAGTTGCGCATCCCTATTTTAAAGATGCTTCCTGCCTTTTCACCAGCAGTGATTTCAGCAGCCGCAGAGAGGGTTGCAGTCCCCCGTTCGGAGCAGGGGGGAATTTAGCCCTTCAACTCCCACAAGTTTTCTTAGCCTTCATTAAATGCAAATATTGTTATTTGTTGTATTTTAATTTTATGTTGTGATCCGCCCCGAGGCTTTGGCGAATGGGGCGGCATAGAAATGTTTTAATTAATAAATAAGTCTTTCAGGTAAAAGCAGTTAATCATGGAGGACTTTCCCCTCATCTCTTGTTTTTGTCCCAGTGAAGTGAATATTTCAGGCTGGACACTCAGGCTGCTTTTGAAGAACAGAGGTGACTCCTGAGATTGTGGATTCTGAAGCTCTAGTTCAGTGGCAAAGCTAGACTATTCTTTTTTGAAACTGTGATTTTTGCTGAAGCACTGCAGATACTGGGAAAGCAGGTGCCAGGTGAAAAGGGTTTCAGGCATGCATGCATACAGGTTCCTTCTTATCCCTCCAACAGGAAACCAGAGAAGGGGATTCAGTATTTGATCGAGAGGGGCTTCCTGTCAGACACACCAGTGGGAGTGGCACGCTTTATCCTGGAGCGGAAGGGTCTGAGCCGGCAGATGATTGGTGAATTTCTCGGCAATCGGCAAAAGCAATTCAACCGGGATGTACTTGAGTAAGAATTTCTACACAATTCATGTGCCTCACCTCCAAAATTATGGGAATTTCAAGTTTAAGGCTTAGCATAGCTGGAAGCTGTCTGGCTAACCTCAGAAAAGCTACTGTGTTTTTAGACTGACCCTTCTCTGTAATATGGGTCTCATGGTTCTAGTCTGTCCTACAGGCTTGTGGTAAAGATTGGTGGGATCATTCATGTAAATGCAGCAATTTGAGCACTGAGGAGAGCACTGCATAGGTTCAAAGTATTGTCAACTTACTGTTTCCAGGCCAATGGAGACCAGGGGATGGGTCAAGTGCAGAGAGTGACTTTAGATTAGATAACGGTTCAAGAAAAAAGAAGGCATGCTAACATATTTCTCAAATATTTGTCAAAAATGTCCATTAGAATAGAGGCAACAAGACTACAAATCAAGGGGTTTAGCCTTCCTCTGATCTGTTAGGTCAGGCATTCAGGAGATATTTCAAGTTCTAAGAGCAGATTATCAATGACATAAATTATATGGGGAGGCTCAAGCTGAACATGGACCAGGAAACGTGCTTTGGGCTATAATACATCCTGCCTTGAGATGAGTGGTTCGCTTAGATCAGAGATCCTCGAGCTTGGATGCATTCTGTGGGGCCCCCTGATCTAAGCCTCCCCTGGTATGGATGGAAGCTTCGTAAAAGCCTGATTGCCACCCAAGTGGTTGGAGTTTCTGCTGCATCCCCTGCAGAAAGCACCCTCCTCACACAACAATGGTGTCAGCAGTGTCTTTTTCAGAGCCTGGTTGCAGGGGGTGTGGTGTGGTGTGTGGGTGTAAGAGAAGAAGAATGGGGTGAGTAAATGGTGTGTACGTGTGGTTGTAAATAGGGTCGTGGGTGTCCAGGCAGGCATGTAGACTTCTGCATGCCACAGTGAGGGTAATCCAACCCACCGTCCCTCAGTATGTTTCCCCAGAGCCAGGGGAGCTTCAGGCCAAAAAAACTTCTGAATTAAGTGAGCCATGGGTCTCTTCTATTCTTACAAAACCATACTTGCATCATCTTGCAGCAGTGGTGGAGGACGGCTCCAAACATTTCCTTGTCATACAGGTGTTACAGAGAAAGTATAGTCAAGGGTTATACTGGTTTTACAAGTCAAGATGAAAAGCGAGGAGGCAGCCTTAGGCACATTGGGCCAGGTTTTTTCCCCACTTGGCAGCATGTGACATCGAACTGCTTTGCTCTGCCTTCCAGCTGTGTGGTCGATGAGATGGATTTCTCCAACATGGACCTGGATGATGCACTGCGAAAGTTCCAGTCTCACATTCGGGTTCAAGGCGAGGCACAGAAGGTGGAGCGCCTCATTGAGGCCTTCAGGTATGCTGGTGATGCAGTCATCTTTCCAGACTTCTTATCTAGGAAATGGGTAGGTGGATGCTTAATCTAGAGCAGGGCTGTGGACTCTGTTTCATCCCAAAGGCCAGACTGGATCCAGATTAGTGCTCTGAACGCTGTAAGATGGCCAGTAGGGAGCATGTGTCTCTGTCCCAGAACTCCTTTGGTTACCTGCTGCAGTAAGGTCTTGTATTGAAATGCTGCAGTGCATACAATCTAAAGTTACCCTCAATCAAGGTGAGTGCAAATCATCTTTTGCTTTTGTTTGGCGTTCTTTGCATATCACAAGGGAAGCAGCTGCTGGAACACTGGTTTCATTTCAGGGGCAGCTTTGAATGTTGAATGTTGACTCCAGCACACATACCCTCTAGCTTCTTGCAGCATATAGAATGTGCTATATGCAAATACATCTTTGCCTGCTTCTATCCAACCCACGCGATTCATCTGCCACCAAAAACAGTGGATGGGAGATACGTGCGTGGCAATATATGTGCATGTGAGCGCGACGGAGTGGTACATTTTTGCACGTAGTGGGTGTGCAAGGACAAGAGATGCACTCTTTTCATTCTGTCTTATATAAAGATGAGGTCAAATGATCACCATAGGTCAAAGAGTGTCAGTCTGCCTGAGGAAGGTTTGAAAGGACTTGTCTCCTTTCATTTTGGACAGTTAAAATGATTGTAGTGCTTATGGTACAATATATTGATTATTTTTAAGGCATCATGAGACTCCTTGTTGTATTGTAAAATACAATGAAATTTTAAAATTACGAGACAGGAGCATGCATTTTAAGAGGTTGTGATTAAGAGAGTTAGCTTGTTTAGCTTGAAAGGCTGAGAAGGCAAACTGCACAAAATGCATCAGAGCACCAGGGCAGAAATGATGCCAGCCCCCTGCAAACTTAAATCAACTTTGAGAATCTGTTGTGAATTCCTCCCTCTTTCCAATGTGATGCAGGGGTTCACAGACTTTCTACCCCCAGGGGACTCTTGAGAGAATTGAACTGACTGAGGCCCACTCATCAGAAAACTGGCTAGCAGAGGCAGAGTTTGGCATAATCAGCTGGTATGGGTATCTAATCCAATCCAAGTCTTTAGAAATTGACAGATTCTTTGCCACAGCTGTTTCCTTATAGTGGGCCATTCTATAATTCAGCTTCCCTTAAATTGTGTACAGGCAGCGGCTGCAGCAGGATGAGCCTTTGGCCTCCCTGTTTCAGCAGGAATTGCTGATCTAGAAACTTAAAAGTAGAAAAGACATTTAATTTTGTATTGTTTCCCTCCATCCCTCCCATGTGCTTCTCAAGGTAGTCTTACTTCTCTCCTGTCATTTCTTCTCCCTTCTTTCTTACTTAACTTGCATGGTATTCCCAAACGCCAGTTGATTCCTACTTGCTGATTTTATGTTCGTGTCCTCCTCTCCCATCCCCGTCCTTGTTATTCCCAGGTTTTTTATAAAAAATGTTATTAAAGGTGTTAACCTTGTCTCTCACCAATGCCTGATGCCACCTGTGTCTATGCTGTGTTCCTTGGGTGGCCATGGTGTGGGGCAGTGAAAGAGGCACTGAGCCCCAGGCAGAAGGGGGGTGAGACTCACTGGCAGGGCATGAACCACAGGCTGAGAAATGCTGACCTAATGGCCTGGTTTGCAAAATCAAAGGATGGCTAATAAGCTACTGTGGACTTAGGTAGCATTGTAATGTTGTGAAGAAGCTTGTTAGCCACAGTGACAAACCACTCTCACCAGGTATGCACAGCATGGCAAACCGCACTGCCAGGAGCAGCTGGGCTCATCCACCCGGCATGTGACTGGCACATGCAAAGTGATTAACAAGGAAGGATACCCATCCTTTCCCCCTCACCAGCACACCAGTGAACAGCAGGTGTGCACTCTCAGACACACTCCCACACGTTCATTGGCTTGGGCTTGGCGTTTCTGGCACAGCTCAGCCGTCATTCTTGACCATAGTTAAGAAGGCTTTTGGTGCAGTGCCTGAATTGACAGCCCAGCCTTTGTGATTACCTGGCAAACCTGAATCAGAAGCCTTTTAAATTTGTTTATTAAAATTTTTATATAGCTCTTCTCATTTTAAACAAATAACACAAAATGGCTTACAAAAGAATAAAAAGAAACAAAAATTATTGCACTCACATATACACAAACACGTGAAATAGTATATGACTAGCAGAAAGATTCTCTATGGTTGCAGGAAAGTCAAAATACACTTTTTATGGTTTGAAGTGGAGCTGCAGACTATTGTTTGCATGAACTGTGATTTGTAGCGGTGCTTCACTTAAAGGTTGTTGCATAGTGATCATCCTCATTTGGAGGATGGGAAGGTATTCCTACCCAAGGTCAGACTGTCTAGACAGCTGTTCTTTTTACAGATGTGAGGTCATCTTCTATAGCTTAAAGATTGGATTGGTCTTGCTTCACTTGCACAGATCATGTGGAGCTCTCAGAATAAGGACATGCTTAAAAAGAGGAGGGAGGAGAAATTTTAATTCATTGAGCAGAGTCTCAGGCAGTTTAAGCTTTGGAATGGTAATTAAATTCTAGTTCCATTGATTTGGATTTTGTTTGTTTGAAACCTGCTCATTTTTACATTACCCACCCCATTTTTTACAAGTGGATATGTGAGTGTGAAGACTGATTGTAAAGAAAGGAGTTTGAAGCATAAAGGTACCTACAGGCACCATGTTTTATTTATTGTAAAATGAAAAAAAAACTTTAGAAAAAAATTCCCTTTGCTGAGATATTTTCTCACTGCATTTGGCACACTTTGGTCTGAATTGGATGGATCAACCTGTGAGCTTTGGGCAAAGAGTTGGCCCAAGAGATATCTAGCTTCAGGTCCCCCTTTAGTCCTAATTCACATGCAGCAAATAGTGAACTAGATATCCCTACCTTGACTCAAGCTGAAGGAGTCACCTCAGGATGGATAGATCAGACCACTGCCATAATCTTACTAATAAGCTCTGCCCAAGTCACATGTTAAAAAGAAATTTTGGTGGCTTGTGTCTTCATGTATAATTCGTGAGAGATTGGTTCTCTATCTAATTTTCCATCTAGGGCAGCAAACTATCTTGAGCTGGTCCTGGCCTGTCAGGAGTCTTTCACCCCTGCACTGACCATTGCTTTCTTTTTGTCTTGGCTTCCACCACACGTGCTCCAGCCAGCGCTACTGCGTATGCAATGCCCCATTGGTGCGCCAGTTCCGGAACCCGGACACCATCTTCATCCTGGCTTTCGCCATCATTCTTCTTAACACTGACATGTACAGCCCCAGTGTCAAGGCAGAGAGGAAGATGAAACTAGATGACTTCATCAAGAACTTGAGGGGTGAGCAAGGCTCTTCTGTCTGTCGGTCTGTCTGTCGGTCGGTCGTTTGTTTGTTCTTAACTCTGGAGCTGAAAGCCTCCTGATTGTCAGTCTCTTTTCTTCAACTCTTCACAACAAAGTTGTTGGGAGTTCAGAACACAGACTACCCACCACTGTACACAGGTCTCTGCATGTGCTGTAGTTCCCTGGAAGCTCAGGAAGGAATTAAAACGAGACAGCTTGTAATTCTTCTTCCCAAAAATGTCAGCTTTCTTTTCTTTGCTAAAACTGACTCATCAGGTTTCTTGGCCTCATGGCAGAGAGGATATGCTTGGACCAGCAATGCCTGATAGAATCTCAGAAGCCAGAAGGATGACTGAATGTGTAATATTAAAGACATATGCAAGTTTACGTAGTGAAAAAGACCTACAACTTCCAGCATGTGCCAACCACAACTGGGGCATGCTGGAAGTTATAGGCCTTCTTTCTGTCTAAATTGGCATAGTTTGCAGCCTAATGAAGATTCAGGGGGATTTGGAGGTACAGCTTCAATGTCCTTGCCGCCCTTACAACTACCAAGAGCAGAATAATGGATGAAAAATGAGCAGACAATGTACAAATGTATTAGATTTGCCTAACTGATGCAAACACTCAGAATTTGGATCGCCCAGACAGAAAACTTTGTCTTCTAGTACCGAGTAGCTATAGCCCTGGCCATACAAAGACAGGCTGTCAAAGTCCAAGAAGCTGAACTAAAGGCGTTATCTCTATCGTCTCTTCAAACTTGGAGCATGGCAGTGATGGGCTATGAGAGGGGGAAAAACAAATGGTTATTATGGAACTCCTCCGGCTTCAGCAGACCTGTCCCCTATGCAAAGAGCAAGTAAGCACAACCTGAGTTAGAACACATCTTGGCAGTGTACCAAGTAATCTTCTGATGTGTAGAAAATTATGATTAAAAACACCATTTTTAAAAAATATGAACAACCAATAAGAGAGAACAATGAGAATTTTAATAAAAAAGAAAGTTATAGTCTAGAAAGGGGAAAAATGCTTAACTTTTGTATAGGCTTAGTGTTTAAAATAATTCTATAACAAAACAAAGTATGCATGCAGGTGACCTGCAACTCCTCTTATTCCTAGTCAACATAACATTGGTTAGAGATCATGGGAATCATAGGCCAAAATACCCAGGGGCTACAAGTTGCTTAACCCAAATGTTCTTCATAAGAAATTAGGCCTCTTCTAACAACCTTCAAATCTTAAAAACTATCATCTGTCTCCAGCCTAGATAAAACAGCCTATGTTACATGGTCAGAAGGAACTATTGATTTAATTTATTATTCAGTGCTTGTGGACAGGAACTGTTTGGCATTCTAGAGGCAAAGACCCAACCATTCACATGTTGGCAGTTCTGTGAGAAATGCACATAAAGTAGCCATATACCTGTAGTAATTTAAATCTGTATCTAAGCTCTCCTGGCTTAAGAGGGAAAAATAAAGTAGAAATTAAAGCAACGCTTAATTCTCCAATTATAGTTTGGATTTCTTTATACATAGGCAAGCAGGCAGCAATGGTATTGCACAGAGAAATTAATTCATTAATTAAAGACAAATTCAGAGTAGATTCAACACCACAATAATACAAGGTGAAGAACAGCTTGTGCTTGCTGAACTGTGCTTTCCATAACTAGTTATGCTTTCCATAACTACCAGGGGAAGCCACAGACTCACAAAGTCTGCTGGATCTCTGGGAAGGTGCCTGTAACATTTCAGGGCATTGGACGGTTTCTAGTGTCCTGCTGATTCTAAATGAATTATTCTAAAGAGGTGCTTTAATGGAAAAATACATATCCCAGAATATCAGTGAGATTTCTTTTTACACAAACCAGAAGCACTTTTCAAATTTCACATCAACCCTGAAGGTAACTTTTTGCCTCTCCCCGCCACACTGCACTACCAGCATCCCACAAGTGCCAAAGACAGAAGGAGGATGGAAATAAAAGAACAAAAACAAAATGGTGGGTGCAAGCTAATTTTAACACTTTTGATACACCTATAGCAGATACAGATGCCAAGTTTTGTGTGAAGGGGAATTTGTGGAGAGCTCCTCGTGAATTTCATTGGGTGTGGGAGTTGCATAGGGATGTCCTGCAAGAGCACTCATGCAGCCCATGACCCATATGTTGCTCACCCCATCTCGGCTGCTTACTATGTGACATTAGGCAGGGTCTTATTTCCCCCATCCTCCACCTTTAATATGGGGTTAGTCTGCCTGCAGGACTGTTAAAAGGACTAACCAAGGATCGTCTTTGAAGACACTACGGCATTGTCATTATCATTGCTTTCTAAGCAGACTAAATCTGCTTCAGGCTCCCCTTGCAATCTGGTGATTTCCTCTCTCCGATTTCTTTGCCAGGGGTGGATAATGGAGAGGATATTCCTCGTGACCTACTGGTAGGGATTTATCAGCGGATCCAGAGTCGGGAGCTGCGTACCAATGATGACCACGTGTCTCAGGTCCAAGCAGTTGAGCGCATGATTGTAGGCAAAAAGCCGGTGAGTGGAAGAGGCCCCTCTTCAGAGGCCTGCTCTGGGCTTGTCCTCTGCCTGGTTCCACTCCCAGCCTGTTTTTCCCATGTGCCCCATCCAGGTGCTCTCCCTGCCACACAGGCGCCTGGTTTGCTGCTGCCAGCTGTATGAAGTACCAGACCCCAACCGACCCCAGAGGCTTGGACTGCACCAGAGGGAGGTCTTCCTCTTCAATGACCTGCTAGTGGTAAGGATGGGGAGGGAAGGGAGCTGAGAGGCCTGGGTGAGCCTTGCTTGTTTTAAACACACACGGCTGCCTTACTATGCATCAGTTTTGACCAGCCCAGCTAACAGTCAACATCAGGCCTTGCTGGCATCTGCATCAAGCAAAAATCCACACCATCCTTCAAAAGTCGCCATCACTGTTAAAGGATGCCTTTTACCTGCCACCTCCAAGTTGAAGTCACATGACCACTGTTGCAGGGAACAAGTTATCTCAAGACTTCCCTACTTCTTTAGTCTGCATCTGAGATCCCTCATTCCCGGATGTTTGCAGGTCCATTTCGTCATATTATCATCCTCCAGGGCTGCTTCTGTGTTTCCAACCTTTATTTGCAGCTATTTTAGAGCAAGAAAAACCAGCTGTTATTACCTAACATGGTAGGAAGGCATACAAAATGTATTTTTTGCAGTTGTGCTATACTGCAGTGCCACCCTGTGGTGGTTCATTAGAGCATATGGAAAGCCAGAAAAAAAAAGCACTTGGGCGGGGGACGGGACACATGTAAAGGACATGCTGTCCTTTTCACAAAGGAAATGAAAGAAGCCTCAGTAGCACCTCCTACAGAGAAGCTCTCAGTTTTCCAACTTTTCACAAGGACTTGCTAACAAAAGCATTTTTAAAAATTAAAACAACAAACTCAGTGAAGGAAAGGAGGGACTCTGTGGAGGGAAATGGAAATATATATCTAAACCTATGAAGAGTTCATGCAAATTTAGAAATCATTGATTGAGGGTGCCATTGTAGTGAGAATATACATAGGTGTGTGCCATTTCCTTATTATAAAGACAATAATTTAAATGACCTGGACTGGATTTGAGAAACAGAAGGAGGAGTGACATGATAACTGGGAAGGTCACATCCAGGGCCAGTGTCAAGGTTGGCATGGCTGGCACTTGCCAAGTGCTAGCAGCTCAACAGGGGTCCACTGACACGGCCCCCTGAGCGTTGCTGCTGCTCTTGAACTAGGCAGCCTGCTTCTTCTCCTGCCTCTTGCTCTGGCCTGGAGAATGGCAGTAGTGCTGAGGAAGAGAAGCAGCTGCTCCCGCAAGCCCCCTGGCTCTCTGCTTGCCCAGCAAGCCAGTGGTAGCGGTGATGAGGAGGAACATGAGCAGCTGGTGACCATTGTGGTGAGTCAAGTCACTGAGGGAGGGGGGCCCTGTCTTAGGGGCTAGCAGTGACCAGTGTGAGAAGGAAAGCAGTCAACTGGCCATTCCATGTAGGCTTTTGCTGCATTCTATGTAGGCTTTTGCTGGTCATTCCATGTAGGCTTTTGCAACCAAGCTCCTGTTCTAGTGCAGGAATGTATGACTCTACCATCCGTTGTTTTCATGCAATCCTTTGACCTAAGCACAAGGACAGACATGGTCTCGATGTGTCACTGAGGCTGGCCAAGCTCAGTAAAGTAGACTTGCCCAGCTGCTCAGGTGGTGCAACCCTCTGGGCACTCTGCTTAGGTCTGGGAGTGAAAGCACAGCAGTGAACTCATGGTTCTGTCTCCTCTGCATTGATCCTCAACAACATTGTATTGTTTAGGTGACAAAAATATTTCAGAAGAAGAAGATCCTTGTGACGTACAGTTTCCGCCAGAGCTTCCCTCTTGTCGAGATGCAGTTGCAGCTCTTTCAAAATTCCTGTGAGTATCCTCCACTGCAGAGGTAGCCACCCGTCTGGAGGTTGCCTTTTCCCTGGGTTAGGCTCAGTCATTAGTCTATGATTCCCAGTCAGACACCCTTGAGAACCTTTGGGCTACAGCTCCCAGCATTCTTGACTGTTGGCCTTGTTGGCTGGGGCTGATGGGAGCTGAAGTGCAAATAAATCCGAAGACTGCCAGCTTGGGGAAGGCTGCAGTATCAATTGCCAAAATTAGTGCCCACACTCTTGTAACTATGACAGAGGTCCATTTGGTTTTCTCTCAACTCCCCTTCTTCTTCTGCATTGACTTGCCTTGATTGTATGCCTCTCTGCTCTGCTGTGTCTCCTATCCATCTCCCCCACGTGCTGACCTTCTTTGTGGTCTCTGTGCGTAACACATATGGAGCTGCCCCTGCATGGAGCCTTGATTCGGGAAACTTTGATAGCTGAGAAGTTTTGGTGGGAACCCCTCCCCACTCCCCTCTCACTTACCATTAGTGGGTTTCTGCCTAATTCCCCAGTTCCCCTTCAACCACCCCTTGTGGTTGTCTTGTTGGGAACATGGTCCTTTCTCATCAGAAAAGCCCTTTCTCAGATGAAACGTATCTTTTCTATCCTTACTTGTTTCTTACTATTTTTCTTGTACCTCTTCTTTTATTTTAGCAGCTTTTGATCACTCTTTGGTCTCTGTGGCATATGGCCTCAAGAGTGCCCTTTTGGAAACTTCCATCTGTGCATGGTCATTCCCTCTGCTTACTCTGCTTGGGAGGGGGTCATCTCATAGGCTCTTTCCACACTTTCAGGCCTTTCCTAAACAGGCCAGAAGAAACAGGCTGGACAGAAAGGTTTTCTCTGGAAGCAGCAGAAACCCTGTGCCACCATGTGGAGCCTTATACTAGCCAGTCCGCTGTCTTCTCCTCCTTCCAATCCATCATTTCCTGGTATCAGCTGTTCTTATGGCAGCAGACTGGGTCCCTCAGTAATTCTCTCCCAGAAGACAGGTGCGACTTGGCAAGGCTTGGAGGCCTTCCAGTTGCCCAAACAACTGTTGTATGTGTCCAGACAGCAGGTGCCCTGTGATGTCAAGGCTATGATGGGGGGCGTGGCTCTGTGCAGGCATGCCTGGTTCCAATCCGCTGGTTTGACCCAAGAGGCTAAATGAAGGACTAAGGACCCCAATTGATAGAGGGCGGTTCTTTAAATTTAAACGGATGAGGCCATGGACTCCAGGCAGAAAGCAGGAACCACGGCCAGAAAAATGAGGATCAGCCACTCTTTAGTGGCTCCTGCTCAGTACCAATGATGGTCTCAAGGCCCCAGTTTTCCCCAGACTCTACACCAGCATGAGCAACATTTCCACTGACATGTAGGAAGCAGTACTTCCCCTCCAGGTGTCATTCCAATATTAAGAGCAGAAACCAGGCCTCCAAGCAATGCCATTGATTCCCACCTTCTTTTCCACCTTTGCCTGTCAATCTATATTGGAACCACACCAGCTTTGTCACTTTCAGCCTGACCCACAATTGCAACAGATTCTTGTTCAGTAGGGCTGTTGAATCGGACTCCATGTCCTCCCCCCTTTCTGGGTATTGTTACCCATTCCTTCTCCTGCTCTTCAGGCAGAGATAAGCTCCTTACTAAGGTTCCCATCTCCAAGGTCTACTCAGTGTAGGTAGTCTTATTTTATGATCCCAAAAAAGCTGTGTATGCCTTTTTCTGCACCAGTGGCTTACAGGTATACCCTTACCTGAGCCATGTACTCCTAGCAGCACAGTCAAGAACCCATTTGTCTGGTGCCTTTGCATTCATGTTGAGACTGCTGCATGGCCTTGGACTTTACACGAGTGTGGGAAGGTCTTGTATGAACCCCATTCAGACTATTCAGTTTGTCAGGGAGATACTGGACTACATTTCAGGCCAAACCTACTTCCCTCAAAGTTGGCTGCAAACCCTACAGGACTTGGTAAGCAGCACACAGTGGGTTCCTTGGGTCTTGGTTTTTACCACACGGCTCCTTCTTGGTCTTATGGCTGCATCTGTGGCATCAGTCCCCTTCTCCCATGTAAGAATGAGGGTCCTGAAGAACTGGTTTCTTTTGCTTCCGCCTCCACAATACAACCCCAGGCAAACCAATCTTTGCATTACTTTATGGAATCATTGCTACATTGGTGAACATGCTGTAGTACTTTGGTAAAAAGGACCTTCTTCCACCAGCCGCATCAACCCAGGTAATCGCTATGAATGTTTTTCTTTGAGGCTGGGGTGCTCATTGCAATGATCTGGAAATCCCGAGCCTCTTGAAACGCATATGCACATCAATATTCTGGAGCTACTGGCAGTACAAAAAATTCTCTGTGCTTTCAAGTTTGAGATAGCCAACCACTGTATCCAGATCATTATGGGCTTTGCAATGGTAGAGAGGCACACACCCATCACAACTCCTCTGCCTAGTGCTGTCCTTCTGAAATTGGGTCATTTGGTGTCATGCAGCACATTAGCAATACACATTGGCAGTGCTGGCAATGAAGTCTTGCAGTTGACTTCTGCCAAACATGTCAGATACCCCATGAATGGGAGCAGGATCCCAAAATGCTCAGCCTGAGCTCTTCTGTGCATGAGGCACACCTTGTCCAGACCATTTCACCACCCTAGAGAACATGGCCTGCCAACTGTGATAAGTCAGGCAGGGAACAGAGAGGACTTCTTAGGGGATGCCTTCATGCTCTGCTGGTCAGGCAGCCGGTTATACATCTTCCCACCACTCCCACCAATACTGAGGGTCCCGGCAAAACCATAGGAAGATGCCACAGATTGCATCCTAATCACCTCAAGCTAAGCCTGGTTTGCACCATTCCTGTACTCAATGAAGAGAAAATCCCTCCCACTTCCTCTGATACCAACCCTGCTCACTCAGAATGGAGGTAAAATCCAACATCTGGTCTTCAAACTTGAGATACCCAAGGGACCTTTTGTAATGTGAAAACGCAGTGCAGGACCCATTAATAAATATATCTCAGGTAATATATTGTATTTGAACAAAATGTTACAATTCATGTCATAATAATACATTTCATACAAGGTAAGCAGAAACTATTTATAAATCCATTAAAAATCCCATTTTTTACTTAGTAACAAAATAATACATCTACCGAATACATACTAAATATTAGTATAACATTGCTAATATGAAAACGTATACATCATTTTAAAGACTTGGATGCACTTCTTTTTTGCCACAATCAAAATTTTATGTTACCAATTACAGTTTCAAATACATTTCTGGTTCTACATCCATTTTATTCCTGTATTAAGCCTATGTGATAGTTGTTCCTTGAAACCACTTTGGCTTCAAAATGAATTAATCTGCTTTTAAAAGTGTGTGTGTGAAGGCTCTGAATTAAAACGAACAAAGACCTTATCTTGCCAGACTCCTCTTTTAAATGAAACAAAAAAATGAAGACCTTCCATTTTCACTGTAATAGGCATAAACCGTGGGTGGTTCTCATGGAACTTTGAGATTCTGGGGAACACCTTTTGAATACCACAGATCTAGACCTGCAGATGCTTGGGAGACTCCAGTAACCAGACCAGTGCTGACATCTGAGCCTGCAGTTCTGGCAATCCTGGATGCAGCAAGAAAGCCAACTACTAGGGCCTCCAGTGACAGGAAATGGCCATCTTTCTTTTTCTTTATTCAGTCAGAGCAACTCAACCCTCATACCTGCCTCATTCATCAATATCTCCAACATTTCTGTCTACTGTTTTTCAGAAAGGCCTAAACATTTCTTCTAAGTTTATTTAGCTGCCATTTCACCTTTTTATATTCCAGTGGGAAATTCCTGCCTTCTCATATCTGACAGTTAAACTCCTTCTGTGCAGAGTACATGTCATTGCCCCAGTGAAAGAACTCATCAAACACTGGAGCCTTTCTGATGTCTTGAAGGCACCTGCTGGGAAGCCTTTTTGCTCATGGCTATGGCAGACCTTTGCTTGCTGTCCTGGAAAGTAGCCTTCTTTGTTGCTATCACGCTGACATGCTGGACTAGCAAACTTGCTACACCTTGGGTTGACTCTCCTTGCCTTATCGTTCAGACAAGGATATACTTTGGCAGACATTTCCGTATCATTCAGAACATGGTATTCTTTCTTCCCTTTGCCTACCAAACCACTGGGAGCTATCATGCCTGTCCTTCATCTTAGAAGGGAGTTTTCCTTTTATAAGGCAAGGTCAGGGCCAATCAGGAAGATGCCTTTCATTTTCTTCCACTACACGGGGAAAAGCAAGGGACTCCCAGTATCTTCCCAGTGTCTATCATCTTGGGTGGTGCAGACTCATTCCACACACATCAGTTGCCTCTTGGCTCAGGACATCTTGACTATGGAATTATGTCAAGCTGCTATCTGGTCCAAGCCATGCATATTGATTAAATATTAAGTATTATTGCTAGGACATTAGAGCCAGAGCTCCTTTGACTGAGCAGTGCTCTCCTCTATACAGGAACACTGACCCACATCCAGTAAGTCAGCACGCTAATGACCCATATGTGTGATGCACCAAGATCATGACAGACAGAGCTTCTTTCCTGTAATGGTAGTTCTTTGAGTGGCCCTCTGTGAGTGGCCATTTACGCAACCCACCCACCATCCTTACTTTGGTGTTTCTCAATACCATTGCTTTCTCTTGACTCTGAGGCCACAATGTCTGTCCCAATGAAACTGAGGGAATAGGTGCTAATCTCCTAATGATAAATGGAGGGATGGATCCCCATCAAAACTTCTTAGCTATGAAAGTTTTCCAAATTGAAGTGCACAGGTGCAGAGGCCATATGCGAATGAAGATGACCACTCAAAGAACTAGTTACAGAATGGGCCTCCACTCACCCAGTATCTGACTCTCTTCCACCCAGATTACCAGTTTGGGATTAAGCTGCTCTCAGCTGTTCCTGGTGGGGAGAGGAAAGTCCTGATCATCTTCAATGCCCCCAGCCTGCAGGATCGGTTGCGCTTCACCAGTGACCTGCGGGAATCCATTGCAGAGGTGCAAGAGATGGAGAAATACCGTGTGGAATGTAAGTGAGATCAGTAGTTCTAATCCTCATTGCTGTGGATATATAAATGAGTGTTGGAAAGCTCAGCAATAAGCTGGAAACCACTCTGAAAGCCTCCAGTGACTAGAATGTTCATGCCCCAGAACTACACATTCCAGCATTTTAGAACAAATTTTGAAAATGTCTTTTGATCATTATTATTTCCAAGCATAGCATTGGTGGAACCATGTGGCCTTTCCTTGTAAGTTTGGGCCAAGAGACACCATACAGAAGGTCCCTAAATGTCCATCTCTTCTTCCCCCTACAGCGGAGCTAGAGAAGCAGAAAGGGGTGATGCGCCCCAATGCTTCCCCTTCCTCTGGGCCTAAGGATACTGTGAATGGGACCTTGACTCGCAGCAGCCTGGAGGATGCCTACACTGTGGGTGAAGGGCTGAAAAGAAGTGCCCTCAGCAGTTCCCTCCGTGACCTCTCTGATGCTGGTGAGGGGCTGGGGGTCTGGACTTTGGGTTCTTTCCATGGCTCCAGAAGGAGAGCACCTGGTAGGCCCAGGGCTGGGACGAAGATCAGGAAAGGACCTGAATCTCTCGATTGGTGCTGATAAGAATTTTAACGGGCATGCTGCCAAATCTGCCAGAAAGTTTCAGCCTGGCCAGTTTGGGGAGTCTTTTGCCAGACTAGGCCTGGCAGTTTCCAGTGTGGGATTTAACAGATGATTTCACTGACACCACAGTGTGCAAAACACCCTCTGCATGCACCTGAGCTCTGAGCTCCCTTTTCTGGATTCCAAAATGGAAACCAGTTTAAATGGAGCTTTTCCCCATTTATACATTACAGGTTGTGATTACTTGGTTTGAATGCCATTAGGAAAAAGTGAAGTTTTTTAAAAAAGGAAGGTGTGGGCAGAACCTGCCCCGACTTCCTAGGTTTCTATTTGCAGGGAGAATTTGCATTCATAGATGGAGCACCTACTGCCTACCTTTAAGAGCAGGAACAATGTGGCCTAGTTTAAAAAAAAAAACAAAAACTGCTGTGCTGAAACGTAGTGTGCCTCTAGTTTCACTCCAAAAGTTGGTCCTTCTCTAGAATGTAATGATTGTGGCTTTTTCTATTCACTGAATGAGAACTCCTTGTCTGGCTAATGGCCCCTTGTTACTAAAGACTATGACCCCACCCCCTGGATTTGGATTGCAAGCACAGATGCAGGGGCTGCTATTTGCTGGTGGATGGATGGATCTCTTCCTCTCATTTTATGGTGCCAACTTCTGTGATGTGGGAAAGCAACACAAAGTGTGTTCTGACTCTCAGAAGGGAAGGGGTAGGAAACTGCAGACTGCAACTCAGACTAGTGAATGGTGACAAACGAGGCTGTTTTGCATGGGTATTTAACACAATGTCTGCACTGCATCAGACTGAAGTTGAACAGGAGCGAGACACTCCCTCTATTTTCCCTCTGTCTTCTCCTAACTCTGCCTTTGCTCTGTTGCTCTGCTTAATGGGATTGTAGGGAAGGTCCCCTTTGCCCCTCCCCCAGTTGGGAATGTTGGCTAAAAAGGGAGAATGGGTGGCATTCAGGTCTCGCTAACCCCTGCTCTGTTGCAGGCAAGCGGGGCCGCCGTAACAGCGTGGGATCCCTGGACAGCACCATTGAAGTAAGTGGGCTGAAGGAAAGGGAGACAGATTTGGGTGTGGGGGATGGAGAGATGCAGACGGGATTCCCTCATCCCTGGGATTCCCTCATCCCTTCCCGCTTTCCGCCTTGCAGTCACTCTGTGCTTCTCTCTCTTCTTTTGTGTCGACCTCGACCCCCAGCAGTGAGACACCGCAAAGGCCTTGGAAGGGCGGGAGAGCTGGTCGCCCTTCCTAGCATGCAGAACTTTTAGCTGAGGCTGGCCCTCCTTCAGAGGCAGAAACTGCAGTCCTCCCTGAGCCAAAACCAGGGGAAGGCCGAACGCCATAGGCACGGGGGGTCATCGAAGCCGATTGTCTAATTCCCCATCTTTTCTCTGTCTCTCTCTTTCCGTTCCCTTTTTCTTTCTTTCTCTCCCCCTCCCCCACCCCGCCTTAGGGGTCTATTATTAGTAGCCCACGTCCCCACCAGCGAGTGCCGCCACCGCCTCCCCCGGAGGAGTACAAGCCGCAGCCTCGGCCCCCCTCAAACTCGTCCTCCTTCTTGGGCAGCCTCTTTGGCAGCAAGCGTGGCAAGGGCCCCTTCCAGACCCCGCCCAGCCAAGCCTCCGCCTCCTCCTCCTCGGCGTCTTCGTCGCACCACCACCTGCCCCAGCACCACCCGCACCACAGCCACCCGCCCCTTCCCGACGGCGGCCAGTCCAAGCTGCAGGCCCTGCACGCCCAGTACTGCCACGGTCCCGCCGCGCCGCCGCCGCCGCCCTACCCACAGCAGCCGCCGCCGCCGCCACAGCCGGCCCCGCCGCCGCCGCCGCTGGCCCTGCCGGCCAACCCCTTGCCGCCCCAGGTCCAGCGCTACCACCACTCCCAGCAGCCCCCGCTCTCGGCCCCTCCGCAGAAGCAGGCCGTCCCGGCCTTCCCCACGCCGCAGCCGCACCACCACTACACCCTGGGCCGGCCCAGCCAGCAGAAGCGCGCGCTGCAGATGGCCGCCGCCCAGCACGCGCCCTTCCCGCACGGGCGCCAGCCCACCTCGCCCCTCCCACTCTACAGCCCCGCCCCGCAGCACGCGCTGGCCCACACCTACCCGCAGCAGCTGCACCAGCCCGGCGGCGGGCAGCACACCCTGCACCGGCAGCAGCCCCCCAAGCACTTTATCTTCAGCCATCACCCCGCCCAGCTCCTGCAGCGCGCCCCGCCCCCGCCCGGCGTGGGGCCGTACCCCGGGCACCACGGCCACGCTCCGCCGCAGCACCACGGCCAGGCCCCGATGCCCCCTCCCCACTCCCCCATTCCGCCCCACCCTTCTTACCCGCCTCTCCCCCCTCCATCGCCCCACACGCCCCTCAGTCCCCACTCACCCGCCGCCCCTACTTCCCCAATCCCCCAGCACATCCCCATGCACCAGGGGGGCCCTCAAGCCATGCCTCCCCAAGGGCCCCCGAACCCCAAGCCGAAGCCAGTCAACAGAATCAGCACTGTCGTGTGAGGAGGGCCACCCTACGGGGTGATGGATATAAATATATAAATAACAGCTCGGAGCCTCCCCCTCCCAGCAGAGGTGGTGGTGGGGCGTGGGGGAGGTCCGGAAGGTGTCTAGACTTTATGGCCATTCCCTTTCCTCCTCCCCACTCCACACCCCGTCCCTCTTTTTCCTAGGATCAGAGCTGAGAGAGGGCATTCCATGGAGCCTCGGAAAGGAAGAAACCTGGACCTGCAACGCCGCTCGTGGCTTGAGGGTGGTGCCAGCTTCACCCATGGGCCTTGCTGCTAGGGGTTCCACACCTCTCTTTCTCTTTCCTGCTGGCCACCTCCTCCTCGTCTTCCTCCTCCTTTTCTTCCTCCCCGCTCCTTTCTGATTAGAAAGTGGGGTGTCTGCAGACAGTGTGGTAAACTTTGCAGAGATGGGCATTGCTACATAAAGGAACCAGGTGCACAGGAGGGCAAAACTATTTTCTGGAATTCCCCACTTTGACTTTTCTCAATACTTGCTGTGAGGAGGAGAGAGTCTGGTGCAGCTGCATAGCCCTTATCCCTGCCTTCCACAACCTGACTGCACATCTGGAGGGCATCAGGTTGGGGAAGGTCACACTAGGCAGACCTAGTATACACCATGAGCAGAGGAGTTCCAAGTTTCCCCAAAAGGGCATCTTTGGCAGTGACAAAATAGCACTGGCTGTATGTAGGGATGCATTCAGTTCTGAGGATTTGCTCTCCTGGCCCAGTCTGACATCAGTCCAGGGACAAGTTAACCCCATTCGTCTACTGTTTGGATGAAACAAGGTATCGTAGGTCATGTGGGGGCAGCCAGGCATTTGGTGGATTTTGCACCTCCACACCTCCATGTATTTGTACTCTCTCCCCACAAACACCAGCGAAAACAAGACTCCTGGGGAGAGGACAGCACTGCTTTTTCTCTCGGGTTCAGTCTGTGCCTACCCTCCTGCACCAAGCCAAGGGTCTTGCCTCTGGAGCTGTTCTTCCCAGGGGGCTGCCAGCATGCCCTTGCCCTGGTGGCCACTGATCAGACCTGCCCAAAGAGTGTCATTTTTTGCTGGGAGGGATGACCAAAGGAGAGCCTCTTTTAAAAACAAAACCCAAAATGATAACTTTAGCTTTTTTAAGTATTCTAATTCATAAAAGCATTATCTGGCCATAGCCAGATACTCGAGTAGCCCACAACTGGGGAAGATACTCATAATAGAGAAGCGACTGAAACTGGATTCGAGACCAGCCTTGCCCAACCTGCTCTCCTTCCAGATGTGAACTGGCACCTGCTGCCTAGCCAGCTGTATCCAACAGCTTTTGTGGGCAAGCTGGGCAAGGCCAGTTGAGCCTCGCAGTGCCACTTGTGGCCTGAAGGTGGTGCCGGTTTCACACCTGGCTTTGATGCCAGGAAGGGCTTTCTTGCCATAATGAACTCTCAAATTGAAGCAGATTGCCCAAGTTCCAGTTCACACAGCTAGTAGCAGCCTGGGATTCATTGCTCCATGGCTGTTTTTAAGCCATTCTGTGATACGTCTGGGAACGAGGGAGATGGGGCTGGCTCATCAGTCCACGGCATGTGGAGCAGCCCTGCAGTGCCCCCCCCCCCCGCACATGATTGCAGGATCAGTCTGGTTACTGGAGAAGCTGTGCTTTCCCCACTCCCAATCATTATTAACTGGCCCTTCGACACAGCTAGACCAGTCATACCAGTTTCTCAACACCATGTGTAATTAGAAATAATTTCAAAGGAAGTCAGGTTGTTTTGTTGGCTGTACACATTTGGTAATGCTGCATGTAGGACACAGTTAATGCAACAGAAAGGGGAAGGTGGCAAGCAGGGGAAGGCTTAAGTCTCCCCCACTCCTGTGCATGGCAGCCTTCCTCCCTCCCGCATCATAGCTGATCACAAACAGCAGTGTTGAGCAGAGCCCAAACTTGGCTTCCTCGCAGGTCTGGTGGCTGTTTGGCAATGTCAGGGTGTCACAGCACACTGCCAGGCTGCTTCTGGTGTCAGCTGTGCAGCTGGGACTGCTGTGTCTGCTGCCTGTGTGCTCCTGTTCATACCTGCATTGCTTCCCTAAGACCAAGGAGTGGTTTCCTGCAGGCAGGGCATCTGCAGGCAGATCCCTCACTTTGTAGCAACAAGGCAGCTTGCACATGCACACTCTGAGTTTTGTGGCCCTGTGAATGCACATGCAACATCTGGGCAGGTTGCGTCATCAGGGCCTCTTCAGCATCTGGCCATATTTCCTCCCCCCTGCCTCCACATGGGCCACCAACATTCCTCCAGTGTATTTTCTTGTAAACTTTTTGCTCATGACAGTGTATTTTCTTGTAAACTTGAAAATGCTTCCACTGCTCTGCACCGAAGACACCCTGTCTGTTGACTGGCCCATTAGGAAGCAAAAGCAGCCACCTGTCCCCCATGGGGGGTGGGGGGTGGAGGTAGGTTCAGGCGTCTGGGGTGCTCCCTGCCCTTTTGAGGAAGAGAGGAGGAGGCTCTCCTTTTTAATTTGCACAGGATTTGTGAGTTTATGCTGTTTACATTAAAGGATGGAAAGAGACGAGGTGTGGGAGATACGTGAGGAAGAGGCAGGTCTTGTATTTTTTGGGAAATCCAGACATGGGGGAGGGCACCTGTCTTGCCCACTCAGTTCTTATTCATAAAGGGCTATTCTTACTCCCTTCCCCTCCCCACCCCTGCTGAGGGGTTTGCACTGAATACATTTTAAAGGGGGGGTTTGATATTCCCTGGCCTGTATGATTCCCCTCTCCATTCAATTAGGGATGGGGGAGAAATAGGAGTGGCGGGTGGGATAGGATGATCTCCTCTCATCCAAATTGCTCTTTCATCCTCAGTGTCTCTCCCTCTCCCTGGTGACCAAGGAAAGGCAACAAAGCCCCCTCCCACTGGTTCCTTGGGAGCTTAGATGCACTTTAACCCCCCACTCCCTGCTTCCTTTGTTTCTGGGAAAAATGGGATCTAGTTTCTCCTGTTCCAAAGCCAAGCCTGTGAGGCCCACCCGAGCCTACCTTCCCCCTCAGCCTTCCTTCCCTGACTGCTACCTTCCCCCCCCCCACCCTCTTGTCTAGTAGGCTTAGAGACAAGAGATTTTGTTAGCTACAGCTTTGGGCAAAGGGCAATGGAGAGTGGCGTAAGGTTGCCAGATCTTGTGTTTTTTTTTTTTTAAAGGAAAGGTAGTCTGAGTGAGCAGTGCCTGTTTGTGTATTTTTAAAGAGATGCTGCGGATTTTGGATGAAAGAAAGTATTTTCATGTTTAACTGAATGTTCAAATGCTGTTTCCCAAACTTATGGTGAAGGAAACAGCCTGCTTTTCCTGAATCAAAATGAGAGGCCATTCAGAACAGTGGCACATGCCAAAACACTGCGGCTGGCTGCTCCAGAAAGTGGTTTCCCTTTGGGTGTTTCTGCTTTAGAGTGTAGAGATCAGAATGGCCTGGCTTCTGATGTGGCAAAAGCAGATTTGCAAAAACTTGGATGATTTTAATTATTTTAAGCCAGCCTTCCATACCCTGAGATGTTGGGCTATAACTCCTATCCTCAGCCAGCCTAGTTACCATGCAAGTTATAGTCCAATGCCTCTGGAGGGCTTGAAGATTGAGAAGACTGTTTTAAGATAGGTTTCTTACAGTGCACTGGACAATGGTGCCAGTGTGGCTCAGCAACCAGGTTCAGGAAAGACTGCTCAGAGGAGAGCAGGCTGCATGAGAGGCAGATTCCAGGCCTCTCATGACTTGGGGCTGGGTGGGAAGTGCACAAGAGGACCAGTTAGTGGAGGGATGGAGGTGGTGCTTGGATTCACTGATGTGCAGCCCACAGTCACCATTCTGTGCTCCCCTTTTTTTGGCCACACCACCACTAACTGATCACACCCCAGAGACTTGAGGGAAGGCAGGTGTTGGCTTCAGCTTTGCTGCAGCGGCTCCCACTTGCACCCTGCAATGTCCTGGGCTTCTTCCCTCTTCCCTTCATAGCCCTTGTCAGGTCTTCCCACCCTGTGCCCCACCCCCGAGCATGCACTTTGTCCCTACCCTGCACTGCATTTCCTGTGTTGGGTTTGTTGCTGTACAGAGATTCCTATGTATATACTATATATTATAAATATCAGCCTCTAGAGGGAGGGGGTGACCCCAGCCCATGCATTTTCAGCAGCATGGGCCTCTACCCCTGCCCCTTCCCCCAGAGCTCATGGTTGGAAGATTCCAAACTGTATTTTTCGGTTCCTTTCCTTCACCCATCCACACCCCCTCCCCTCTGGCCCACTTTGTACATAAGAAACTGTATATTTGATGCTTCATAAATTGACCAAATGTCCTTGCTGTGTGAAGGAAGAGTGTCTTGTGTGTTATTTGCCAACATTAGTGGTTATTTGGCAGGGGGGATGGGGAGTGTGTGGAGGGCTGGGAAATGCAGTCCTCCAGCAGAATTGTTTAGCTTTCAGTACTGCAGCCCAGGGCTCCTTGGAGGTGGGAAGTCACCTGCTTCCACTGTAGGAGAGGTACTTGCATAACTGACTACTCCCCTCGATGTTGATCAGTTGTCAATCTTTGTACATAGAAAATTAACATGCCAGGGAGAAGGCTAAACTCTTATTCCTGAAGTGCTCTTAAGGACAAGGTATCTTTTGTGTGGAACACTGAGCTTGCTGCACCTGGTGCCTGGGATGGCAAAGCCCAGATGGGCAACACCATGAAAAATAAAAAGGCATAATAACCAACCTTCCATGGCTGCTGAAATGGCACCACTACTTTTTGAATAATTCTGCCTTTACTCCTGGTTTTGTATTTCACAGCCATCATTATTTCTTCCCTTGCCAGTCTTTTCACTGGTAGCAGGAAAACTACAGTGCCATCTTTCACACACAGGACCTTCCCAAAACAAGCAAAAGCATCATTAAATAAACTGGTTTTCTCCAAACTGTCTTTAGTATATAATAAGAAACATGATGTGTGCTATAATTGTGTTGAAGTACACACTACTAGTAGAGAAATGCTGCAAAATCCCCACCCAAACATGCCAAAAAGACGAAAAAAACACAGCTATAACCTTCCACACATTTATTTCACAAAATTTGCAGGCCAGGCTTGGCTCCTGTATGGCTCAGAGGTGCATGCAAACTTGGGGGTTGCTCAGTTCCTACCCCGTGCCCCTGCCACTGGCATTCAGAACAGGAGTGGTAGCCCCAATTCAGTGGCACTATTGCACATGTCTCCTGGATCAAGAGGTGAAAGGAGGCATACCCTGCAGGTGAGGCCCAGCATGATCAGCTCCTACTCTTAGTAGCCCCACTTGCGTAGCTTTGACCTAGCCAAAACTACCCTGCCTATTTCTCTATGCAGCCTTCCCTCTCCGATAGGGCAATAATGCACAAAGAGACATTTAGTTGCAAAGTAGTATACACACCACTGTCTGCTCCTAGAGCTTGGGCATACACACATGAACAAATTATTTCACTTCGCACTTAAGTGCACCAGGATTTGGGGGAACGGAATAGCCAGGAGCTAGATCAAAAGCTGCCATGAATACAAAGACTAGTCCAAGTCAACAACTACTGAAGAATGCAGCTGTAAAGAAAGGAGTGTAAGTATTACTGGCCTAGCAAGGCTGGAAATGCATGGGAGGCTGATGACACTGTGAAGGCAGACTAGGGCACTGTTTAGTCCAGGGATGCTTTCGCCAGAACGCTCCAAAAGGTCAGGCCAGCATAATGAAATCCAAGCAAGCTCTTGCTATCCTGGACCTTAAGGCAGCCCAGGCCACAGCCTCTCCTCTGCAACACACCAGAAAATCAGCTGGGTTTCAGGAATCTGTGAATGAATGCATGACTCTGGATGAAGGCTAACTGGTGATGCAGAGCCTTCCAAAACTTCGCCTCCACCTCACCAGAGCTGAGTTTCACGGATCTCTGAAATAGTATGGCTGGCTTTCTGCAGTGCCTGAAAAAGAACATGAACTGCATAAGCACAAACTACAATAAGCTGCATTAAAATACATGAGAGAAATATAAAATTAAAATGTATACATTTAGAATCCACCCTAAAAGAAAGTAGAGCATTCTTAAGCCAGCTCTGAAATGCAAGGGGAGACTTCCATCAGGGCAGTCTGCCAAGCAGAAAGGCCTAAAGAGAGGACACAGAAGGATCCAGGATCTCCCACCACTGGAAGGTGCCTCAATCGGATTTTCAAGGACAATCCACCCACCCAGCACCAGAGCTTACTCCACTGCCTCATGTTTTGTAGCATTTTCAGAGGGCTGTTTTTGGAAGGAATAAGACAACTTCTGCTACCCCAGTTCTGTGTGCTGGATCAGGTGACAAAAGGCACACGCAGCCCACCCTTGTGCATCTGTGCTTCTTGGTCATTGAAAGGTCAAACAGCACATTTAATTGTACCTGAGTGGTACTGGCAACTAGTGCAGTTCTCAGGATGCTGCAGGGGAGATGGGACTTAGAAGCAAACTGGCTTGCTTGCTGAGCCAGAGAAAGAAAGTGCAAATATCACAGACTGTAGATAGTTCAGGGATTCACAATGAAAAATGTGCAAATACATGCAACTATCTGGAGGGAAGTGTCATTTGGAACACACACACAGAACAGAGACCCTGAATGAACTCCAGCTTGACAGATTCCCCCCACACCCCCGACTCTGCCCACCCTGCTTCCCTCCATTACCTTGAGCATATTGGCAGCCTCGTTCCGTTGCTGAGCCATGTCTTCCGATTCAGTAAGTAACGTGTCAAGGAGCTGGGGCTTGTACAACTGACCCACGAGCTCACTCTGAAGGTGATCCTTGACGTAGTTCACCAAAAAGTGCATCACCGTTTTGGGGACACTGCAGTTAAGACCAGTTAAGTCCTTGAAGCAGTTGTGGGGGCTTCAGAGAGCTACCTGGCTAGGCCCCTCCCACCACAGCTCCTGTTAATGTTCCTGCTTTAGGAGAACTGGAAAGGTGCTTCCCCCTTCCTAGCCACTTAGCAAAATTATATGCATGCTGGACCAACTGTCTTGAAGGAAGGAAGTTACATGGACTGCACGATCTACTAGCTGCAATATTCACTTATGTAAGAGTAAGCCACCCCAGATAACCTATGGCTAGTGGGACGGCATATAAATCAGCAGCAACCTCAAGAAATCCGATAGGGAAATCAGTACATGATGGGAGCTGACCAAGCCAGAGCTGCCCTTTCACTTTCCCTTTTCTCCACACCCACAGAAGGCTACAAAGTTTATTCTGCCACACAGATTTTCAAGAAATATTCATGTGCATACGAAAGAGATGTACAGCTTGTGTTATCACCCAGCTCTCCTCCTGCTTCTTTGTGCAACCCACACGGGCGTTCTGCCAAGTCCATCTGATTCTTGTGCCCCTCTCATGCTCCCTGCCAACTTCATTACCTGTCCTGAATGCTTTTGCGCACAATAAGGAAGTAGGACTTGATCAGGCGCCTGATGACCTCACAGTCTCGTTGTTCGCGCTGGCTCAGTTTCCGTGCAGCTGGCATGGGCTGGGAAGAGGTGGGAAGGCCCGTGTGAGTAAGAGGCACCAGAGGCGGTGGAAGCAACTGCAGCATGCCTGGTGGAGCAGCTATCCTTGTTTCCATATCCTTGGCTCAGCTGGGGACAACATGTCTATTCCTCCCCCACCAATGCTGTAATCCAAAGCTGCCACCCCCTGCCCATACAAGGGCAGACTGAGGCTGCTGTTCTACTCACAGTTTGCTTAATCAATAGGATATAAAGCAGCTTATGTGCTCCTTGGGCTGGGATCTGCAGTCTCTGCCTCCCATTCCCTCCTGGCACTCACTTCCAATTAATCCTCAAGCCTCAAGTCACAGCCTGGATCAAACTCCAATCCACAGCAGCTGTCTTGCTGCTCTTAAAGGCAGGTATGGCTCAAACTTGAGCCCAGGTAGCCAGTCTATCTGCTCTCTCCCTCCCTGCCCTTCCACCCCCAGCTGTGTCCCCAAAATTACCGTATCAAGCAGGTTGACTGCATGGGACCGGCTAGGGCTGGAGTAGCCAGATGTCTGGGAGGACGCTTTGGGCCTGTCCTCGGTGCCAGATTCTTCCACTTTCTCACTTTTCCATCGCCGAGTGCCGTCCAGCACGGGTTCGCTCTAAGCAGGTGGGAAGGACTGTGAGAGTGAGTCAGTGAAGTTTGACTCAAGTCAGGGATGAAAGCCAGAAGGGGGCACATGCTTAGGGGTGGGGAGTGTACCTTGGAAGTGCTGACTGAGGCAGACACCAGTGCCGTGTCAATGAAGTCTGGGTGCTTGGTATTAATATAGGCTAGCTCAATTGCAACCAGGTTGTGCACCTAGGAGAAACGCATTGTTTGGACCCACATCCCCGAGCTGGGCATACAAACACAGAAACAAAGTGAGTCAGAAGGGGCCTCCCGAGCCATCTAGTCTGACCCCTGGCTCCAGCCAGCTCTGCTTACGACATGCCCACCATGTGCATGTCTAGCCTATCCTTAAAAAAAGGATAGGACCCAGCCTTCCCTCCATCTCTCTCAGGGGTAACCATCAGTCTTCATTACCATCTCATTAGTGATGGGCAGCCTCCTGCGAAGGACTCCAGTCACTACCTCCACAATGGCCTCATGCAACTTGGGGAAACGTAGCAGCTCCTAGAGAGGCGAAAATGTTATTTCACGTTGGCTGAACATGCCTGTTGATCCTAAAATGTGTCCCCAAGGAAGCTCACAAAAACTGCAGTTAATGCACTTTCATAGTTAACAAAAAGTGAAAGAAAACAGACCACATTTTTAATCTTACACCCCACATTCAAAAACTCTTACAGAAGGATTATATTGACCAGTCAAACTTGATTGTCAAAATGTAAACTGTAAGCTCCTTGCTGTAAAGACCTGCCTCCCTTTGCTTAGGCTGTTCTTAAACTTAACTTACGTTCTTTGATGAACAAGGAGTGGGCAACTTGTGGTCCTCTGGATGGTTTGGCCTGCATTTCCCATCCTCCCTCTCCACTAGCACTGATTATGCCAGTGAGAGAGGGTGGGAATTGTGGCCCTCCAGAAGTGTCAGTCTCCAAGTTGTCTACCCCCGCATTATGTAATCTACAGACAACTTCTTACAGGGACATTTCAAATGGCTTTGGCATTTGCATCATTTGTACACTGCAAGATTTAATTTATGGCAGACCATTATCAAAATGGGAGGAATGGAGCATGGCCATTACAAGTCACGCCCAGGATGAGGTCCTCACTTATTCAACAATAGTTAACTATAGCATGGCAACTATTTATTACAGTCCCAGTGTTTCAGGCAAAGGTAGCAAGTTCAACATAGTTCAGGGGCTGGAAAGTTGGAATTTGTAACAAAGTCTGAGCACTGTGAATTACTGTGGTAAATCTAAAATGGCACAAATACTGTAACAACCAGGAAATGTCTCAAAGGAATTTTGTCCAAAACTAGATGGGAGCAAGAGTGGGCAGGCATTTTACTACTTGACCCCATGCCCACCAAGTGCAGCGGACCTTACACCCAAGTAACATCTGTGCTCTTAAGAAGGGTGGAAGCAAGGCAGGGCTGCAGCTGGCCCTTGAGGGTGCAGAACCCCATCCCACATGAACAGGCCGGGTTCAAGCATCCTGATGACAGCAGGGTTGGGGCAGAAGGGCCTGCCTGTGGAGGGGCAGGGGAGACAGCACCTGTGTGTTGTAGGTAGAACAATGCTGGATGATGCGCTGCAGCTCTTCGTGCACCAGCTCAACACAGCGAAGACTTGGCTCCTCCAGGCGTTTGATCTGGCGCTTCACAAGCAGTTCAAAGGAAACCTCGGGGACGAAAAGGGCAGGGCGTGGACCCTGCAGGTGAGGGAGAGTGGGAATCAAGTCTATGAACAGAAATTGCCACCCAATGTTGTCTTCTTTCTCCTCAAATCTCTAGATTAAGGCACATGGAAACTAAAATGGGGACACATTCTGAGAACACCTAGTGCTTATTCTGGGTGGTCACAGCCACTGCCACCCATCGCAGAAGAACACAACATCAAAAATTCATCTCAAGCTTGGTCACTGAAAAGCTTTCCCATGGATTTCTTTCATCTCTCTATCTAACAAGTGGTCTCCTACTTCCAATTAGTACATCTTCTTTATTTTTGAAAAGGAACTTATCTATCACCACACAGCTTGCAGCAGCTAGGGACCTTTTCCCTCTGAACAGTCTAACCAAAGCACATTTACTCCAACATGAATCCAAGAAAGTTCAATGAGACTTACTCCAGAATGATTTGGAAGAGGGGTTACCATGCAAATCTACAAAATCCTTCCATCTTAAGATGTTATAAGCGTCAGACTGGGCTTCCATCCATCTGCCACTCTTCCCTCCCCAAATTCCTCTTTCTTTCCCTTTCCCGGCACTCAGCATCCAGCCTGAGTTACTAGGAAAAAAGTCATGGCAGATCATGTGGGGGAATTTAGCATGATGTTCCCAGCAGCTGTCAGTCACTCTTGCAGAGTTTCACAGAAGTGGCAGTAGAATTTTTTTAAAGGCAAACAGAGCAGTTGCTACTGCAGTTATGGTGGTATAACTGCTCCAGAAAAGGAGCGAAGAAAAGAGGGGATCATATCTTCCCTTTCAGGGGTTGACCTGATCAAGGTGGGAACAGAAGAGAAAGAGCCATCCCCTCAATTGCAGTGAAGAAGAAAATCAATGTAACAGAGCCAGGAGAGGCAGATGGGGTTCCAGGGTTGTAGCCAAGGGAAAGAAGAAATGCCAATATTACCAAAACGCTGCATATTTGGGGACAGCGTGATTGCTGCAGTAGAAGAGTTAATGTTTCTGTGTCAGAACAAAGCCTGGGTATCTTTATAGGATTGTCAAGGGAACAGGGATGCCATTCCAGCAACCAGTTACAGTCCAGCTTGGACAGGGTTACTATAGCAGTATCTGGGAAAGATAGGTTGCTATGGCACTACAACTACAGAAGGGATATTGCCATGGAAATGCTGACCATGACAGCAGTGACAAAGAGAAGGATGGACAACCAGACAAGGGAATGGCCACAACACAGCTGTGGGGAGACACCCCAGCTCAGGTAAAATTCATAACAGTTGCCTTAGTCTAGTATCTCACCCAAGCCTGGGGCATGAAATCCTTTCCCTCCAGGCCTGCTCCCCTTTGCCTGCTGGGATACCATGAACATCTGCAATCACAGGTAAGATGATGCAGCCTCCCTCCCATCTCCCTCCCACATACAACCATTTGCTGAAGAGGAAAACAAAGCCTGTCCCATTGGTTTCCAGGACCAGTTCTTCTGCAAACTAAGGACAAAAGGTTAAGCCACCATCCACAGACAAAGTTTGACTAGCTCAGGACTCCTGCATGCCATCAAATTGGCAGGAGACCTGGGGGCGGGGGGGGGTTGCCCTCATACATGTGCAGGAAGTCACCAAGAGCCACTGGTGATGGAACTGAGTGCTTCTGGAGTACACATAGATTTCTCCCAGGTTCTCAGTGAAATCTGCAGGCTAAGACAACTGCAGGGTGAGGGGCAAGGCTGAGACAGCAGCTTGCTTCCGCCTACCTTCCAGGTTCATAGAAAGTGGCTAACTGATGTACTAAGCAACATGAGGTATACTTGTGCACTCTAGTTCTGGTAGACTGGGCTCCAAATTATATGGGCTGGTGGAAGGAGGGGAACAGGGGTGAGGACAAAAGCTGATGGGTATGATCTAGTGATGAAGATGAAGAGTGGTCTCGGTGGCCTTGCAGCAACATGACAGTGACTTACAGTGGCATTTCTGATGGCTGTCAAGATATCCAGCATTGTAAGTCCGGCCAGCGGATCAATGGACTCCAGGGTGCGACCAAAGGTCTCGTGGAAAATGTAGCACATCCGTGCACCGCCACACCTGGCCGGCAGGGAAAGCAGGTCAGCCTCAGAGACCCGAAGCCCTGCCTCATTCCACACCTAGCCCAGTGGCATCTTTCTCCCGGGGCAACCTCACCACAGGGCGTCACTCACAGCTCTGAGGTCTCGATGTTGCGCGCTGTGCCCTCGATCGTGTTGCAGTACTCAGTAGCGAACTTGGTGATGATCTGAAGCAAGGTAGCATTCTTGTCCTCAATGGGCTGCCCATAGCTCTGCAGCACTGACTGGTACTGCGCCGTCAGCACGTTCACCCTGGTCTTCAGTTCAGGCAGACAGTCCCGGATGTGGTGCATCAGCAGCCTTGCGGGAGGACAGAAGCAGCAGTAACTGGCCCAACCTTGCAAGAAGAGGGCCTGGCTTTTAAGCATGGGGTCCCAGCCTCAAGCATGCAGGGGAAGGGGGGAACAGCGGGAAGACTGAACACACTTGGCTTTTATGTCTTCCACAGCAGGTGGGGGCACAAGAGGACCATCCAGGTATCTCATTCTATCCTAACTATCCTGCAAGAGAAATGTGGCTGAAGATAAGGACATATCACTGCATTTGAGCTGCAGTTTGAGCCCTGGTATGCCAGTTAAAGAACCACAGACAGCAAGATTGTGAAGGCCTTTGCACAGTACAGCCAGTCAGAGCTCAACAGACAATAGTCTTATTCCATGCAAAGCAGTGGCACATGGGAAGCTCTGAGGCAGGCCTCAGTGTCCTGTCCAAACTGCTTTGGATTCAGGTTTTAATTTCAACACTGCTCACTTCTCTGTTCCTTGCTTAGTAGTTCTGTGAGCATGGGGAAACAGAAGATTGCAAGCCATGCTGCTGCACGGGGGATGTGGACCTGCGGGGCAGCATTCTCCCTTCCTGTACAAAGCCTGACACAAAGTAAAGAAGAGCTGGCAGGGACTTTGTCGCTTCATGGAACCAACATTTCTTTCCAGAGGCAACTGCCAAGATACACAGACCAGCTCAGCTAGCCAGGACAGGTTTTTAGAACCTGCTCGTAGAGAATTTTCAGGTGTCTGATCTGAAGCTCTGAGATGGCATTCAAAACAGAAAGCAGATTTTGAGCTCTGTTTTTCAAAATATACTTGAAAAAGGCACCAGTATTTAGAGCACAGAACAGAGGATTATTGCTTAGGCACGGAGCAGGAACTCTCCCAAGACAGGCATGCCACATGCACTGTGCTGAATCCTCTGGCAAAGCCTGGCCATGCCTTCTGCTTCCCGTGCCCTCCCCTTGTTCAGCGCCCCCAGACATCAGTCGTCTTTTCTTCCTCAGCAGCCTCTCACCTATTGAGGGTCTTGGCCAGGTGGCGTGTGCCATTTCGGTTGGCAAGTGATGGGTATTTCTTCTGCAGGAAACCCTGCTCATCCTGCAGGGACTCACTGATGCTCTTGTTGCTGTTGATGTCATGCTGGCTCCTGGGAGAGGAAGGAGAGGCCACAATTACAAAGAGATCAGCATGAGCCAGAGTGACGTCTCCAAGCAGTTGGTGCCCACAGCCATGAGTGCCAGCCTTTGCCACAGATATGGGGCAGCTCCTGGCGTGTCATGCCAGCACAATCCCCCTCTCCAACAGCATCCACTTCTGACTCCAGCTTCCTTGCCACTGCATCACCCAGGCCACTGACCTGTTCACCACCCCAATGATGCCCAGCTTGACAGGAATAACCCGGCCCATCAGCACGTCCATGGCATCCGTCCCAGCATCCATCAGGTCCAGCTTGGTGATCACAGCCAGTGTCCTTCGCCCTGCAGAGAAGCTCTTCCCCAGTTACAGACCTCAAGACTGGCTGAGAGAAGGGAAAGGGGAGATCTGGCATGCACCTCTGTCCACCCCGCACCCCATGCTCCATCTCGGTCTCTTCTCTCACTCGCCCAGTCCTGCAGGCCCACCACTATCTGCTGGCAGCACAGTGCAGATCTCAGATTTTGACCAAAAGCATGGAACGGTTCACACTGGCGGTGCTGCCAGCCGCTGTGCAGCTGCACTGCAGTGCCTCGTCCTGTCCCAACACAGGATGGTGTCCCAAAGAAGCTTTTTCGGGCCTCGTTCCAGTGAGGGGCAGGGCCAAACCCCTGGCATATTTGATTTTAAACTCTTCCTGCCAATAATTAAGCCTTAGGAGAGGCATTTCAACCTTTCAGAAAGGGGGGAAATGCACATAAGCCAAGAAGCTGCCAAAAGTGTGTTGGTTGGGCAATCTGGCAGGAAGCAGAACACCAGGGGCAGATTTTGGCCCCCAGGTGGAGGTTTGAAGCCCTGCTGCACCTGGACCAACCACTGGCTTCTAACCTTTCATGCTTTCCTACCACACTGCAGCACACACAGAGCACACACAACCATACCATCAGGGTCTACATCTCGTGCTAGTTTGAGCGCCTCTGATGTGGCCATGTCTGTGTTGGCAGCTGTCACAGCCAGGATCAGGCAGTTTGGATTGGAGATGTATGACAGGATCATCTCCCGAACTTGAACCTCAATATCCAGGGGCTGATCCCCAACAGGTACCTATGAGGCAATGCAAATATTGGGAAAGTCAGGTCTCTGGGTTCAACATAGGTAGAGTAGAAGCTGGATACTGCAGTGGCAGCCATAGCATGATGCACCCAGGACTGAAGTAGATTCTACACAGCTGCCTCTCATTTTGTCATTCTGTTTCTACCCAAATCAGGGCCATGCCAAATGAGAGCAAACTAGGAGCAAAGACTCTTGGTTCCTTTCCCTGAGTCTAGGAAAGGGAACCAAGTTCAGTAGGAGGACACAAAGGGAGGGAGGGCGGACTTTGGGGTTCAAACACCTGTTGCCTACTAAGATTGATGCACAAGTCCTAGGAATGTGCAGAGCCTAACTGTGCTTTTCAACACAGACATCATCATCCAGCCTAAGAATATTAGTTTTCACTCGAAGACAGTGGAGGACAGCATATTCCTAATACTGGTGGCTGAACAACAAAAACCTGAAGCTTTAAGCAGTTTATTCTAGAGGCAGGGCTGAATATGTCTATGACCTCACACAATCACATACAACCACACAATGTGGTATGCCATGGAATTTCCTGAGAACGCAAGTTTTCACTTTTATCATTTTTGAAAGGAGGTGTTGAAGCAGTTATAGCAGCAGAAATTTGTTAGAGTGCGCATGGTCCAATGACACCAGGGAAAACTGCAGAAGAAAAGGACTGGATGGCCAAGTAAGGCATGGTAACAAGGAAAGCTTCACCACCCTCGGCACAGCCTTGGGCCCCCTCTGTGACTTGCATGATGGCAAAATAGACAGATATGGATTTTTTTATCATTTGTACAGGTTAAAGAATTCAGCTACTCAGCACAGAAATATATGTGCATTTTTGATTACACACAAAGTAGACAGAAATCTGGTTAAAGATTCAAAAGGAGAGCAAAGTTGAGTTCTAGGATTTTGTTTTTCTGTTTCTCTCTTTTTTATGCTTAGCCAAAAAGAGGGCCAGCCCCAGAGGGTGGTGTGGTCAGGCATTCTCTGGCACCCCAACACAGGCCAAGGATCAGCGCCTTCAACAACAAATACGGTTTCACCATTCTCACTTTGCACCCTCGCAGATCAGGGGACAGCATGAGAGAACGCTCCATTTTCATGGCCTGCCAGGTTAAAAAGGAATCCGATTAGGGTGCCTTACTTTAAGTGCCCTCCAAATCCTGGAGCTGGCTCCAGCTGAAGCAACCCTACCAGCTGGTGCTCCTCAAGGCACTGCAGGTCTGATTCAACCTCCCGTGCTTGAGTACAGGATTCAGTCTTATACCCTTGTCCAGAGCACACATTAGTTCATCACTGGGGTGGCAGTGAAGAGCTGCATCCCAATCCACACAGCCTGTATTGTGACTTTTTCCCAGGCAAATGGGACATGATGACAAAGGGGAGAAGGGTATACAGCACCCTCTACTCTCAGGACTACCCTGCATGTCTGTTTGGGTGGTGGGAGGTGTGTGTACCACTAACACATACAACACATACTCGTTCAGCAAACTTCCCCCAGGGAAAGGAGACTTTGGTCTACTGACCATAGCGTTGAGCCCTCTCCAGCCAGCTCAACCCTATTAAAATAGATAGATAGATAGGGAAATACCTCCTTGGAATAAGCTTTATAATTCCTGCCACTGAGCACTAGGAAACTTTAAGAATGGTGTTTTATAGCGCAGAAACTTCAGGCGCTGCCAGAGAAAGCTTGGCAGCTACACACTATGCATTCTTATCTAGGGAGAAAGAGATGTGGGGAAAGAGCCTAGAGTTTCTACCCTGCAGTTACCCCTATCCATCGCCACTTTGCATAATGACTTTACACAGGCCTAGAAATCCCCCCTTGCTGCTCGCCTGCCTGATGGCAAACCTGCTGAAGCAATCAGCACCTCCTCAGCCTCAGTCCAGCCTCAGTCCAGTGCCTCTCACCTTGGTGATTCCTGGCAAATCAACGAGTGTCAAGCTGAGCACATTGGGGGAGTAAATCTTCAAGTACAAGGGCTCTGGGCTGATTCCCTGCAGGCAAAAATAAAAGCAAAACTCCACAGCTAGAGAAAGACTGTCCAGGAACTGGCGCAGCAGTATTTTCAAAGAATGGAAGAGAAGCTTCAAATGGCAGTACCTTATTAGTCCCAGTTGTCCGCTCTGTCTCAATCTCAATCTCCTGACGAATCTCACTGAAGTTAGTGAAGGTCTAAGAGGGAACAGAAAGCAACTCAAGGACTAACTGGAGGGAGACATCCCAGACTACAATCCAGAGGTAGCTGCAGCATTTTGGGGAAGCTGAAGGGGGTGCAAGAGATGATTCAGCTGCAGTCCTCCTACTCTGTTCCTTTGCTGATTTCTCCCCGCCCTGCCTGCTGTGGGGGCAGAACTGGAATCCTACTTGCTTTAGCAGGGAAAGGAGAACAGAAGGGGAGAAACAAAAAATGAACAAAGTAGAAGCAGCCACAGTTCACCCACAGGCTCAAAGAGAAGTGCAGTGTCTCTCAGTGAGCCAAGGGCAGTGGCCTGCTCTCCAAGCTTGATAAGAGAAAAAAGGAAGGGGGCCAAAGATGCAAGGAAAGGAAAGCATGGATGGCTAACTGAACTTTAGGCCCACGGCTCAAATATCATCTTTCTAGGGTTCCCCAGAAAGCCATGCTTCTTTCCCCTGGCCCCAAGCAGTTTTCCCAACCACTGAGCATATGGTGATTTTCCAGCTGATGTGCAGTTCTCCCCAGTATAAAAGGCTGGAATGCATCTCCTAAGGCTTAGTTACTGGGAGTAGGTGCATTATCCTAAAACATGCTGGCACTCTCAATATTTTGGGCCCACCCTCCACTGGAATGCAGGCCCGCTGAATTTGGACCTCCAACTGAAAGAGGTTCTCCAACCCACAGTAACAAAAAATAATAATAGTGAATGGAATACAGTGGAAAGCCAAATAACTAGCCAAGTGCAACTTAGTTTTCATCCTGCACATATTCATACTCAGAAATGAGATCTGTTAAAAACAATAGGCCCACACCAAAAGGACATATAGTTAGGATGGCCAGTGAAGACCTCTTATGAGATTGTTAACAAAAGAGAGAAATGTACATGGCACAGGATTGCAAACATTGTTAATAACCCAGAATTATAATACCAGAATTTCCATCAGGCACATAAGCATCTGTGCAGTGTGGCTGCACTTGCGTAGGATACCATGATGTTAGGCCCAAAGCTTGAAATGCAGTGGACCAGTGCTCTCCATGGACATGGAGATGCATTTGAAAATCAGAGTCTGCAAAATCCCATTGCCTACAGAGCACTTAGAGGTGCATGCCAAGTGGCATGCACAGGATTTTGGAGAGGAAAGGAGAGGAGAGGAGCAACTTACTGTCTCTATCTATCTATTTAGAAAATTTCTAGGCCGCCCCATTCGCCGAAGCCTAAGTGAAAGAAGAATGACTGTTCCTAGCTTACATAAAGAATTTTTAACTTATTATTAATGTACACACCTCTGGAGAGAAAGTGTAATGCAGAAAGAAAATCCCTTGAAACGCTTTTTCTTTAAATTAGTAGCATTAAAAGCAACAGTTGGAAGGGAGCTCAACGAAATGGGAAGTCTATAAAATGGCCAAGAGAAAAGATTTTTCCATTAGGCAACATTTCATCCAGAAATAGAAGGATCCCCACTAGCCTGAGGTGCCTGCTGGTTTGCCACTCTAGAAACTGCCTGGACTGCATACTGGACTGAGCTGGTTCTGGCTCTGGCTGGCAGTAGGACCTTTTAGCTCAGGCATTCTGTACCTTGTGCTTGCAGTGCAGGAAGGTGGCCCATTCATCTGCCTGGACACCTGCAGACAAAGGAAAGCAAAGCAAACGATATTAGCGACATGCACATGGTAGGCAAGTCATGAGTGGAGCTGGCTGGGGCTGAGAGTCAAACTAGTTGGCCTGGAAGGCCCCTTCTGACTCATTCTGTTTCTATGCACCCCAGAGCCAAGAACATGCAACAGAATGTGTCCTCATGAACCACACAAACATCCTGAAATAAGAGCTAGTGACCCAAATATCACTAGGATTATCACAAGCAAACTCTTCCAAGCCAAATGTAGTCTTAAACATTGGCTGGTCACCCATTCCACTCAGCTCTATCTTCTCTCAGGCACTCGGTGAACTCTGACCTTAAAACTCTCAAACTGGGTGCCTTGCACCCTAACCTCAGATATTTGTGCACTGACTGCAGTTAATCAGTGAGAGTGGCACTCTGCACATGCTCAATTACATGTTTGGTTTCCACCAAAAACAGCCCAGATTCAGCCCAGATATTCAAAACTGGTATACCAGAGTTATGCTATAGCTGACATTATCCCTTAGAGCACCTCTGCCCAGAAGCTTTGCCAACCTAAACACCTCAAGTGTGACCAAATATGCTCAAAACAGCATTAAAGCTACTACAGAGTCCTTCTTTCTGCAGGCCTTCAAGAAGCCCTGACGTTGTCATTATCACAGACACCATTCCCAGATGTGAACCCCGAAAGGAGGGCTGCTGTGAACTGGAGCAGCATGGCTTTGAGCCCACCCACCCACCCAGCCTTTTACTAAAACCTCTAATTTTCAACAATTCCCCCAGCTTTGGGCCTTATTTAGCAAAGGTTTTCAAGAAACAACTCCAGTTGTTATTCAGATTTGAGGGATGGGGGAAAAATAATAGCCCCAAGCAGGGGCAAGTTATGGCCAACCAGATATTGCTGAATTGCAGCTCACTGCACCATTGGCTATACTGGCTGTACCTGACAGGACCTGCAGTCCAGCAACACCTGGAGGACCACAAGCCGCTCTCCCTCACCTTCAGCAACATGCGGGTTCCATATGCTGATTCAAGAAGCCCCCCTCCCCACCCTGCCTGAAATCACAGCTCAGGCCCAAGTGTCACAGTCCCCGAGGCTTCCTTTGTCATGCTGGGAAAGGAAGACAATTCCCAGCATCGCCTTTACCGCTTTCTCTGCTGGCAGTCCGCTTCCTCTCCTCCAGGGTTGCAACATGCACGAGCTGCAGGATAAGGGGCCGTCGCGTGACAATGCCAGAGCCACGGGGCAGGAAGTCCCGGCCTACGATGCTCTCCAGCACTGAGCTCTTCCCACTACTCTGTGGAGACAGGCAGTGTTAGAGGGAGAAAAACGTGGCAGAGGGCTAGGATGTGACATCCTAAGGAGAGTCAGTTCCTTCTAGAGTTTTCTTCCTTCTGCGCATGTAAAGAAGAACCTATTCTTGCTTTCTTGCCAGCGGCCACACATACATGCAGGACTCAAATGCTCTTAATACCTTATATGACTCAGGCAGGCAGTGATGGATTTCCAGCTCATTTTCCCTCGAGCCCCAGAACTTCTGCTTTTATATATGTATCTATATTATTTATATTTGTATACTGCTTAATAAAATCTCTACAGCTTACATATAAAATGTTTCAAATTACTCTTTAAAAGATTAATAATTGCAATAATGGAAATGACAATTACTAAAAAAATTCAAAGAGCAATAAAATGGAGCAGCAGCATGAAGCTCAGTTACAAGCCAGACAAAGCTTGCATAAGCAATTAGCTCTTCAAGAGGCATTTAAAACACACCACATTTTCTTCCGCATGTACTACACGGTGAGGGGTAGATTAGAAGAGAGGACATCATTTTAGTGGCGGTTTGATCTGCAGACATTATAAGCAGATAATGAAAATTTATTGACATGTCTTGAACAGCTTCACCTGCTAATTTTAACAGCAACTTGTACTGCAGAAGGCACAGCACCAGCCCAGTTTTTCTATTCTGGGAAGCTTCCTTTTTTTCCTTTTTCTTCTTTTTTTGCAGTAAGCACTAGCTTTGTTTTTAAATTAAATTTTATTATTTAATTTTATTGTTTACTACACAACAATACAAATATAAAATACATCATTAAAAAGAAAAAAACAACACAAGGTACCAAAAAACCCTATATGGAAAAACAACTAGTGCACCTCTCCACTAGGACCATGACAATATAATATTTATTCCTTCATTTCTTTCTTCTTCTTTACTTCAAACTTTCTGCTCTTTCACGAATATCCCCTTCCATCCAATATTGCATTGAATCAACCAAAGGTTTAATACCCTTCCCTTTTATTAAAACATGTTGAATAAACTCCATATATCATTAAAATCATTCTTATCTATCTTTTTTCACCCTAATCCCACTTATCATTAACAGCTATATTCCTAATTTCTTTATACTGTTCAATTAACTGAAGATCTCATTTCTTCTTCTAATTCTTTGCTTTGATGTTACCAAATTTGTTATTAATTCTTTAATGTTCCATTTTGATTTCATAAAATATTAATAGTAATGCTATTTTGGGATCTGCTTCAATTTTTAGCAATATCTCACTAATCTCTTTAAAAAGCATTATCCAAAATGTCTTAACAGTTTCACAATCCTACCAAATATAGAAATAGGTACCTATGTTTTGCCCACATCTCCAACATAAATTAGAATATTTATTATCCATATAGAATAATTTTACCAGTGTCAGGTACCATTTCCATACTAATTTATAATATTTTCCTTAATTCTAATTAACATACTTTTTAATATTCTCTTGTCCCATATTTTTCCCCATTCTTCCTTGTCTATAACCTTCCCTAAATCCATTTCTCTTGAGATTTTATGAAGATGGTATATATCTTCCTTGTCTAATATTCTGGGGTGCTTCCAACTCTGAGGCATTGAGAAAACTCTGAGAAATGTTAGGGGAAGGGAGTGTGTAAGGGGATATCTCAAAAGAATTCTTAGCATTTTCACTAGACTAAAATTCCAGGGATTCTTTATAGTAAATTATGACAAAGTCACTATTATCTCAAGTGTAGGTGCCTCAAAATAGCTTTTTACAGCAAGACTGCTCAGAAATAATAGCACAGAAACTAAAATGGACACAGCAAGCTGCATTCACTACATCCCTTCTAAGGGGTTCTTTCATGGTGCTGCAGAAAAGGTAGAGTCGTTTTTCTCAGTCTGTCCTTCCCTTTGTCCAGTACAGGCAGGGATAGCAGATTTAGCAAGCCTTAACAAAGCATGCAAGTGATCAGTTCTTGGTTCTTAATGTTCTACTGCTGGAGGTCGAGGAACAGAAGGATTGCCACATAGATTTTCCACACATCTCCAAAATATCTTAGCACATAGTCCTGCACATAGAGCTTCAGGTTATTTAACTCTGGAACCAGTCCAGGACCCCCTTTTCAAGGAAGACTTACACACCGAACAAATGAGTAAAACATGAAAGGCTACCATTAGTTAGTGGCTGGCAGGTCTGTTTCATTCCTAGGGAATTGCTTGCCTTGCACCACTTTTCCAAGCCATATCTGGGACCTGGGGATGTGCATGCAAGAAACACCAGCTTGCCCTACCCCAGTTGGTGTGGTGCCTGCAGACACGGTGCCATTCAAGGGCAGGGGATTGTGTGTGGAACGAGTATGTTCAGCTGGGCCACCTCCTTCATCAAGCAGAATGCACTCTCTTCTGCCACTACCCACAACCACAATAGCAGGGTGACTGCAGCTGCAGATTTAGTCTCTGGGAGGATGCCTAGCTGAATGTACACTCTACTCCCATTCCATCTTCCCACCCTGCACTCCTGTTCACAAAGCAATCCCATTCTGCCAGCATTAGCAGGGGGCATGAGGTGGGAAAGCAAATGACAGTTGCAAAAAGTGCCAATTGGCATTTTCTGCATCTATCATCTCTGCCCTGCTCCCCTCCCCTCAATGCTGCTGCAGAGTCCCCTAGGATACCAGGATGGCTGAGTGGGGAAGATGGAGGAGAGGAGATACCTTACCCCACTGTGCCCAATTATCTGTCAGGCACAGGGGAACCCCTTGCAAATTTTAACCATGATGTGTGGCTAAAATTCATAAGAGGTTTACGGTGCTGTGTGAAAATGCCCATTCTGTTTTACTGTATTTATAGTATTTACTTATCTATTTATTTGCAATTACTTATACATTTAAGTGGATTCCAGGGGATGGTGGAGGACAGAAAGGCCTGGAGGAATGTTGTCGATGGGGTCACGATGGGTCGGACACGACTTCGGGACTAACAACAACAAATACATTTACATCTAAAAGTTTCATCATGATATACACAAGTCACAGAAGCATAAAACTACGAATATGAAGAATGCATTATATCCACATAAGATGGAAGACGGCACTACACAGTGAAGGTGTGCATAAAGAAATGATTCTACAAGCAAGTGCCTAAATATTAAAAAATTTTATGCACGTCCAACATGAGAGGGAAGCTTACTCCCACAGTGGGCACGATTTCACTAAATGCCCTGTTCCAGACAAATGCAGACCTCAGGAGTATGCAGCACCAATAGAAATGATACATTTCTGAATAAAAGAGGACTGCACAACATCAACAGCAGCTAGGGAATGGAACGAACCAGATAGAGAATCTCACCTGGGAACCAACTACTACAATTTGAGGTAGCTGAATGACCTCGGCCCCCACGGTGTTGAAGATTTCTTGCAGCTTATTGATGACAGGGATGAGGGTCTCCATGGTGTCGAAATCTTGGAAGGGGAAGTGTTTTCCCTAAGAGGTTAAAGGGAGCGGATATTCTCATGAAGATGAAAAGCCTGAGGGACACCCTGTTCCCGCCCCCAAATGGACTACCCCAACCTCCCCTTCTCCACAACCAGGACCTCTGGCTCTCCTCTAGCACGCCTTTTCTTTCGACCCTCAAAGGGCGGGTTCACTCACCTCACGACTATTTACTCTGAACCCGGCTACACCCCATTCAGTCCTCAAGCAGGAAATACTGCCCTCACTCCACCTGCCCCGACCTTCGCCTGTGCCGGTCATTCTTTATTTCTATAGGCTGTTTGCGTGCTCATCAAGGGAAAGCTCAGCTCCATTGGGGAAGAATTACAGCTGGGGCGGATGTACAGCTTCATTGGCCGCCGCGAACACCAATCAAGCGACAGCGAACTCCGAATTGAAGGTTTTTCAAACGTCCGACCATAGAGGAAAGATGAGCTGAGATAGAAGGGTCTTAGCAACCGAAAGCATAGCAACAAGCTTAGACCTTTATATAGGTGGCTATTCACCTCTCTCCATCGTGCACAGCCATCTAACATAACGGAGGACAAGGTGACATCTTCTAGGGGTCCCTAATTTGTTAGTGGTCCCTTGTAGGTTAATATACATCGAAATTTGGGCTTAATCCCTTTCTTCATTGAGTTGGTAAACCAAATATACAAAGGAAGGGTAACACCTAGTTAAACAGGGCTGGGGAACAAGTGAACTTTCTGATGTTATTGGACTGCAACTCCCATAATCCCTCACCATTGACTTGTTCTGGCTAGGGTTGATGGGAGTTGTGGTCAATAATATCTGGAGGGACTCATGTTCTCTCCATTGTAATAGAACCTAATTTGATTCTCTGATGTGACATCCCACAGTCTATTTTAATATTGCAATAGGTATCAATAGGTCTAACTTTCATTGTTAAAATCATGCAATCATTGGCACATAGCTAGGCCAGAGAAAAATCTTCTTTCTAGAAATCAGCATGCGTGCATCCTTGAAATGCAGCTGACATTAACCAGGCAGCATTCCAGAGAGGGCCAGTTGATTCTTGACAGATGACAGCAGTGCAAACAAAAGGCAATTCATGCCAACTCCTCCTCCACTCCTTCAGAGCATCTTCTTTCTGCTTCAGTATCCAGGCAGGAAAGATCATGCCATTAACTTTTTACTTCTGTATTTATTTATTTAAAACATTTCTATGCCGCCCCCATCGCAACAAAGCCTCTGGGCAGCTCACAAAAAATACATAAAACATATATTAATAATAATAATAATAATAATAATATAATTTAAAAGAAAAAAATTAAAAACCCCCTGTGCATTCTTGGCTAATTTTAAAATCCTAATTAATTCAATAATTTAGCAATTAAAATAAGTTTTAAATAAAAAGGTCTTAGCCTGGTGCCGAAAAACAAATAACGACGGTGCTAGGCAGACCTCTCTGGGGAGCACATTCCATAGGTGGGGCGCCACCACAGAGAAAGCCCTCCTCCAGGTACTCACCCTCCTAATATCATTCACAGAGGGTTCCCGGAGAAGGGCATCCGTTGCTGATCTCAAGGGGCAGGAGGGCATATATGGGCGCAAGCATTCCTTTAGATATCCAGGTCCCAAGCTGTTTAGGGCTTTTTAGGTCATAACCAACACCTTGAATTGGGCCCGGACTTCAATCGGAAGCCAGTGGAGCTGACAGAGAACTGGGGTTATATGAGAACAACACCCAGTCCCCGTCAGCAACCTGGCAGCTCTATTCTGCACCATTTGAAGTATCCGGACCATCTTCAAGGGTAGCCCCACGTAGAGCGCATTACAGAAATCTAATCAGGAAGTTACCAGCGCATGTGTCACTGTCGCCAGGCAGTCATTTTCCAGGAAGGGACGCAGCTGAAGTATCAGCTGAAGCTGAAGGAAGGCGCTCCTCGCCACTGCCGTCATCTAAGCTTCTAGAGACAGCTCAGGGTCGAGGAGCACTCCTAAGCTGCGAACCCTGTCCCTCAGAGGGATTGCAACCCCATTTAGGACAAGGCCCAAGTCCCCCATCCCGAGGCCCGAGCCACCCACCAACAGGACCTCCATCTTGTCTGGATTGAGCTTCAGTTTATTGGCCCTCATCCAGCCCATTACCTCAGCCAGGCACCGGTTCAGCACAGCCACTGCCTCACCTGGATTGGCGGAAAATGAGAGGTAGAGCTGGGTATCATCAGCATACTGATGATTCCGCAGCCCACACCTCCTGATAACCTCTCCCAGCGGTTTCATGTAGATGTTAAATAGTAAAGGGGACAAACTGGACCTCTGCGGAACTCCATGGCATAACTGCCATGGCGCAGAGCCATAGTCCCCCAGCACCACCTTCTGAAATCGGCCATTGAGATAGGAGCGGAACCACCGCCACGCGGTACCTCCAACTCCCAATCCTGCTAGCCTATTCAGAAGGATACCATGGTCGATGGTATCGAAAGCCGCTGAGAAGTCCAGGAGAACTAACAGGGACGCACTCCCCGTCTCTCTCCCTGCACAGGTCATCGTACAGGGCAACCAAGGCAGATTCAGTGCCATACCCGGGTCTGAAGCCGGACTGAAATGGGTCCAG